>NC_067487.1:88818071-88983071 GCF_947179515.1 Apodemus sylvaticus
TCCTACACTTAGTTAAAATAGTTATCTTTGTTACATTAGGAAAACCATAAACTGTGAAATCAAGGGAAGGAAACATCTACAGTCATCATTTTGGAGCCAAGCATAACTTGATCATAATGGCATTCTGAAACCATTTTCCAATTTGTAGTAAATATCTTTCAAATACATCTGAATATGTTATTATTTCTCTTTCTCCTGAACAGTAAAAATTAGCAAATCTTCATTGAGTGAAAATTCACTAAAGTCAGTCAGAGATGTACACCAAAGGGTTAAAAAGAGCGACCATAATATATCTAAATATCATTTTCTCCTATGCATGTTATCTTGGCTTCTCATTTTAGGCAATGTGCATGATCTTGGTTTTCTATCTGTAAGGTTCAGAATAAGAGAGCAGAGATAGTCTGTTTTATTTTAATATTATTTCTTTTGCCTCAAGTATCTTTCAGTTGATTAGAAAACAGAGACAGGTTGGGAGGTTGGCTCAATGATTAATAGCATTGGCTGTTTGTCTGGAAGACCTAGGTTTGATCTTCAGCTCTGTTAGGATGGCTCAGAAGTGTCTCTAACTTCCTTTATTTTCAACGGACTTGGAAACAATCTTCTGACCTCTGTAGCCAATAGATATACAATGCACACACATGCATGCATGCACGCACGCACACACACAGACACACAGACACATACACATTCATGCAAAACACTTATGCTTATATAACCAAGAAAGCCATAAATATTTTTAATATCATGACTGAAAATATGCCACAGCAATAGTTACACAAAGGATGTGGGAGTAACCTAACAATCTGAGTTCAGGCCATGTCATATGAGATGGAACCCCCTGTACATGTTACAGCAGGGATAGAAAAGTAACCTGGAAGTCAGAAGGCAAGGAATTCTTCAGGGTCACACAGACCAAAAATCTCACACAAAAGTTTTATTGGGAAGGAAAAACCCAGAGGGCTGTGTGGAGAGAATATCTTCTATTTGTATGGATGAGGCACCTGTCAATTAAAATCTGATGGCCTATAGCTTAGGCACAATATAGGAGGCGGGGCATACAGGAGGCAGAAAGGATTCTGGGAGAGTGCCGGGTGGAAGATTTGCCTGGGAAACTGTGACAAAACAGGCCCATGGTATCTGAGCAAAGGTAAACAGACACACAGCAGAATATTAATTAGAATAAATGTGTTAAATTTTTGCTATGATCAAGTCAGAAATGAGCCTAACTATATAACCAGTGTATTTATAAATATATTTTGAGTTCGAGTTTTCTTCCTGGGAGCATGGGGCTGGGAGGAAGAACCAAACTTAACTTCCTCTGGGGTGGCTGCCTCGGCTCAAATGCAAAGCAGCAAAGAAAATAATACAAGACAGGGATATAAACCTGTTCTTGGGGTTGGCACAGAGCTTTCTGGGGTGGGGATTGCTGTGATTTAGACATCTGTGCTTGGGCTACTCTCTAAGGATGGAGTGAGGATGGGGACACAGAGGCTGGCCTATAGGGCAGTTAGTGTGTTCTCTCTGTGGAACTTGGCAGTTGGAGGTGCTCAGGGGAGGGGCTTAGCCACTCCTGAGCCTCAAGGGATTTACACACATCAGATACTGCTTAAGTGGCCAAGAAAAGGAAACTAGATATTCACAGTGCTTAATTTAATATCAATCCTACAGATCTAAATATAAACACACAAATCTATACAAGTAACAAAATAATTCCCTTTTAGGATATTCTGCTATACTCATAGATCAGTGCCTTTTTCAGCCATCAGAGGAGGTTTCTCCTGCATCTGATGTCAACAAATGCAAAAACGAGCAGTCAGACATTATGAGGGCAGAGAGACAGAGAAACAGACAGACAGACCTACAAACAGACAGACAGACACACACACAGAGAGAGAGAGAGAGACAGAGAGAGAGAGAGAGAGAGAGAGAGAGAGAGAGAGAGAGAGAGAGAGAGAGAGAGATTGAGAGAGAGAGAGAGAGAGAGAGAGCTGTACACAATCCAAATGAGATAGCTCCATTAAACACCACTCATTACAGGAGTTCAGGGAAACCTGATGTAGAAAAATTAGTAGAAATAGTGTAATTGCCAGAGGACACACTATACACATGAAGACCAAAGCCTTCTAAGTCAACTGATCAAAGCTTATTTGTACAAACCGATACTGAGGGAGCAACCATAGGGTCTACAGTGTTCTACAAACATGTCTTCTCCAAACACAGCTTTCAATTTAGTATTTTTAGGGGACTCCTGAATGTATAAAAATATGTCTCAGAATCTTCTGTCTTCTCCTAAGCTCTTTTCTTCTTTTGGTTTGCTAAGTCATAATTTCTTGTGATTTTCTGTTTGGCAGCCTAAGTTTCATTCTCAAATTAAATATAAAGATTAAAGAAGAGAACCCCCTTCCCAATATTGTCTGCTGACCTCCACAATTCATACCATTAATGCTCCATATCAAACAAACATACACACAAACAAACAAATGTTAAGTAGCTTAGATGAGGGTTAGAGAGATGATTTAGTGATTAAGAACATGCACTGCTCTTGCAGACGACCCGACTTTAATTTCTAGCACCTCATCAGCTGGCTCACAACTGTAAAAGTAGAGCAATCCCAAAAGCAACATCTTAGATTGTCTTCTGACCTCCACATTTGCATGCTGTGAGCACATCCACCTATGTTGGGGTGACATTACTTACTTTGTATAAAGGTGCGTGACTATTTTCAATTGTGAATTCTGTACTGACAAAGAGCAAAGTGAAGGCAGGATTTTGATACTGTCATTTCTATGACCCCTCACTGGGTTTCAGATTTGTAAATTTTGTCCTTCCTTACCTGTTGTACATGAATGCCATTGCCTGATGGAAACCCAAAAGATGTTCTGTCAATGGCTTACTGGTGATTGCTAATAATAAATATCTGACAGCCAATAGTTGGGTCAGAAAATCCTGGAGTTGACCAGGGCAGGAGAGAGACAAAAGGGACAAAAGCAGATGCAGGAGTATCAAAGGATACTCATGGAGACAGAAGATAGGAAAAAGAGCTGTAACCGGACAGTGAAAAGCACTTGGGTAGGTAGATTGGTGAACAACTTGAAGTAAGTTAAATTGACATAGCTGAAAGTCTATCCCATCAAAATGCCTACAGCTTTGACCTATACAGAAATCTCTGTGTTCTTTATACTGTAAGCTTCTCTGTGAAAAGACCTGCTTTCCCCATACACTCAACAATACGTATCTCCAAAACAGTATGTGTTGCAGCTTCTTGGGTACATCTATCAAGAAAGCCATGTCACAGATGGAGGTAGCTGCAAGGAGCTCTCTATAAGGCAGGGAGGGGAGAGGCACTCAATAGTAATTGACAGGATTCAGCTTCCTCATTCAGCTTAGAATCTCTGTCTCCTCAGGTGGCTCCAGTCAGTCTGTGGAGAACATCATTCTTCTGCTCCCACTAAATCTCTATGGACTATAGAAAGGTAAGTGGCCAGAGAGCGCAGGGCATTGACCCATGTTGTGTGCAATAAGCTTTTCTTTATTGTTACCTGTGTCTTTGTTTGCCTATGTAGTATCTTTTAGCTTCTAGCAGCTATAATAAATATTTGTGGATTTTGGTGCTCCAGAACTTGAGCATGCTAGATCATTAACTCTGGCCTAAATAGAGCATCAACATCACTGTCACTCAAAGCTCTGTTTAGCTGAGGCAAAAAAAATCATGTCACCAGCCTGCCTTAGATATTTTTGAGGTAGGACCTCAAAAAACACATAATTTTCATTCAGAAATATCATTATACCTGGCACTTCATAGACTACAAAAGCAGTTATTATGATAACAGGAAAATGTCAGCAGCAGGAAGGAGAAACAGCTCTATAAGTGTGTTAGGGAAAGCACCTGAGAGGTTCTCAGCTTGTTGATGGAGTAGTACAAACACTCCTTCTCTCCTGTCTAGAACTTTACTTGGGACCAGGTCTCACTATATAATCAAAACAGGCAAAAAGTCATGGTATATTTCTACCTCTATCCAAAGTATCAAGACTTCAGATATAAGCCAGCATGACCAAATCACATTTACATTTTTCTTCTGGGTGACTTACTTAATAATCTTGAGCCCCAGTGAAAAGCAACCTTCTACCTAAAACCTCACCAAGCCCAGGACATTTATTCCATCTCATTGCTCAATTTCCTCATCCCATGTTCCTTCAGACACTGTTTAAATTTGGCATGTAACTCAGCCAAGAACATATGTACATAAAGTTTATCCCAGTAGGCTAAACTCCCAGAGCACATACTTAGGGGCCTGTGCTCAGGACTATAAACTATAGGAAGATTGGCAAGGTTTCCTATCTCCTATTTTCTCCTTCAGGTCCTCACTTGCAGCCCCAGGATTTCTCTAGAAAACTCATTCAGCGCCCACAACTTGAATACTATTATGTTTTCTCTGCTGCAAATCAGGGAGAGCTAATGGCTGAGGAGAAAGTCTGTATGCACCTTGTTAAAATGTTCCATGTTTCCATCTCTTGGTGTCTTGGGGTTTTCAGTCACAATACGCTTCCACTAAAACTCTAAAGTCTCTGCTTCCCCATGGTTTCTCTGTCCAAGTCCCCAGCTCACATTCCCTTGACAGACCTGCCTCAAGTCTGAGCAAACCTAGGGTATCTCTCATGAGCAGGTACAAGGATATAGAGTCCCATGTTTGTATATTTCTATTTTTCTCGCTTGTATAGAAGCCTTTCTGTGTGAATATTTCATCAACATGTAGGTATTTGCATTCCTGATGAGAGCCAAGGTTACCATGGGAAATTGTAATTAGAGTACAAATACTTGTGAGCCAACATATGGGTGCTGAGATCAAATAAGATCCACAGATTTAGTGCTGTTCTTTTTAGCACTGAGCCTTGTTTGGAGCTCCATTTACCATCTTTAAAGTAAGTGGTGCTCTGGAGAGCATTGGAGATCAGAATGCTTTGTTTACTCCTCATCTTTTCATCTAGGAACATATAAAAGTGATGACCTGGACCCTTAGCCTGGTCTTTTACTGATATTACCAGCTCACTTAAAACTCTGTACTGGTCTGCAACAATTTGGGCTCAGGGTTGAGTTGTATCCATGTCTACAGGACCAACTGTGATATGAAAAAACATACTGTCTGTCTTTACTTAAACCAACAACAAGAAGGATAGGAGAGCATACAAGGGAAGGATATAATAGAAGTGAAAAACAGAGCTTGTCTAGGACACATGTGGAATGGAATGTGAGCATTGCAGGAAGGACACAGATACACTTCCTGTACTCATCTCCTCAGAGACACCCAAGAAGCCAGTGGTAAGAAAGCCTTGAACTGTAGGGATGGAAGGGCCGTCAGTGTGGCTTCCATGTGTTATCCATTTGCTGACTGTTGACTTGTGGAAATAATTGAGAGGTCATTATTATCAGATAGCAATGGTTAGTGAGCCCTGGCTGCTCTTGGGGATCCAGTAGCAACCATTATGAACACATGATACTCAGTCCTGTCATGCTAAATTCACACACTTCTAGGCAACCTTCAAATAACCAGCTCAGTTCATAAATAACAATTCACTATTGCTTTCAACTTTACACCATCCTAGGCCAGGTCCTAGGATGAAAGAGTCAACAGGCTAATTTAGGAGACTGGATGTCTGGGCAACTGAACTCTTACATTGTATGTAATCTGGGAATCTGAATAGACTTCAAAGCCCAAGCTGAAGACCATAAGTCTTAAGGAAAAGGGAGGATCCACTGGAGAGGATACAGCAAGGTTCTATTAGCTACTATTGATTATGACCAAAGAAATTCAGACTCAGGTGTGAGAAATCCACTATGTACTTTTATTTGGGGAAGCCTAGAGCTACATGAACAATATAAACTTGTACTATTTCTCTTGGTTACAGACCAGAAGTAGATGTTAAGAACCTACTGTTGAAGACATCACAGTTCGGTGTTGGCAGATAGAGAAATGATCTGAGACTGGCAAACTTCTTCCCTGCTGCCTTGCATTCTCTGTGCAGTATGGTGCTATGCATCATGTTGGGAGAAAAGTCATTTTCTGACAAGTAGTGGCTTCTTTTTGCTATAATGCTGACCTGATAGGAAGGATATGCCTATAGATGCAATCATGGAACTATTGTTATAATAGTAACCAACAATTTCTGGTTGAATTTTTGGCCATTTCACAGGATGGAATCCATGCCTGAAGCTCTAAATCACAGTGATTCTGTGAAATTTGAGGGAAATATCAGTGTGTTGTGATTCGCTTCACTTGTGAAAAGGGCCAAAGTCAGAGGCGTTGAAGAGAATAGTTATCCACCCTCAGGTCATAGTGAGTTTCTTTCTGCAAGTCTGTCACCAACAGTGAGTTTGTCGTGTCATCCCTTGTTCAGGACAGTAACTTTGTGTGAAGTAGACACAAACCCTAGCCTTAGTGGCCAGGTCATTAACAATTCATGGAAATCACATGCTGTAGGAACCATGTTCAGGCAAGCACTTTACTGTCCCTAGGCCAGACAGATTTTCCTGGTATATTATGATGTGTTTTGTGGCTAGATTGGTCAGTCAGGAGTATGACCATCAGGACAACTTGGTTGCAGGACTGGACAGACTGGAGCAGGTGACATGGTGTATGAAGAACGGAGAAAGGCTTCCTTGTCCTATTTATGTTATATAAATGTAACAATTTCCACAGGGCTGTAGTCATTTCCTCTTGTCTTCCAGGGTTTGAGAGGTAGTCCCTGTGTTACCAAAGTTCCTTTCACATCTGTGATGAACTGCAGATTCAATATGCAGTGAATATCAAAGTACAACTGTCACTACTTTAATGGTATAAGCCTCAATTGGCATCCTCAAAGGTTCTTCTGGGAGCCTAGCAGAAACAGTAGGATCTTTTCCTTGAAATACATTTTTTTTTCAGTTTCCCATGATGGGGTACCAGAGAATAATAGAGTCTCACATAGAGAAACATCATATTATGCAGTTTGTATTAGAAACTGAATATTGGTGGTAGACATCTCAGATTAAAGTCAGCCCAAAAGAAAGTAAGTTTCTCTTGAGTCAGAAAATTCTCTTAATTATTTAAAAATCAATTTATCACTCAGGGTAACACTTTGAGTACATGAAAAATATAGACCAATATCTGGGTCCTTTGAGATATTTCTCTTCTGCAGTTGATTAGTTAGTGTTGGACTTACAATCTGTCCCATATTGACACTGCAGCAGATGAGGCAGAGCAGCTTTGGGTGCACTGGAGCCTTACACACGTACTGGTGCACAGCCAAAAATTTTGTCTTAACCTCTTAATAAATATGCTATATAAAATAATTAATTTCTAATTGCTATGAACTTCTCAAATACTAGTATATCTTTGAATAAGCCATATATATTGTTTTTCCTTCTGGACACTGTATATAATCATAGTATGCCTTCCATCCATGCCAGTGCACATAAATGACATAGATAAATTATACATGACATAAAAGCAACATGCATAACACCCATTGAATATACAGAGTTATTTACACTACACTACATGCATACATATAATACATTCATATATATAAAGCACACAAAGACATTTATAAGTGCATGTGCAGACACACACAAACACACTTAAACTCTCTCTCTCTCTCTCTCTCTCTCTCTCTCTCTCTCTCACACACACACACACACACACACACACACACACACACACACTCCCACAACTGAAAGTGTGTGAGATTTGATTCATCTCAAATCTATGACAGTTACCTTGATGTTCCAGATGGTGACATGACTGCAGTCCTGCAATTGGAGAAAGGGAAATGTTGATAAGTCATGGAAAATTCACATTTTGAAATAACTTATACATTTTATATTATACTAAAGGAGAGTCTCATGTGATCTAGGCTACACCATATATCCTAGAGAGCACAGAAGGATCTTGGAATTATCCTCCTGATACCTGCTCTCTAGTGCTGTATTACAGGCAAGCAGCACTTTGACAGATACCAGAAGTGCTGGGAACTGGATCCAGGGTCTAAAGCTTGAAAAACAAGCACTCTCCCTACTGAGCCCTGTCCCTAACCTTTAATATAAAAAGCTCACTGTAGGGCAATAGTTCTCAGCCTAGAGAGTGTGATTGCAATGTTGGTAGCAGCTATGGGAAAGGGTCTAGGGACCAGTTCTCCTACATAGTTCTCCTTATGGTCAGAGTCAGTATGTCACGACCATGTACCTTGGCACATTTTACCCAGAGTCACTTGCAAAATATTGCTTTATTAAAAGTACCAGTTAGTGCAGTCATAGTGGAGTCATGATATAAATCAGATGGTAAAAGTTACCTAATAATTTTTTAATATTTTTATTTTCTATATTCTTTGTTTACATTCCAAGTGATTTCCCCTTTCCCGGATCCCCCCCTCCCCATATGTACCATAAACCTTCTTCTCTCCATCCATTCTCCAGTCACCTCCCTCCTTTTTCTCTGTCCTTATATTCCCTTCCAATGCTAGATCAATCCTTTCCAGGATCAGGACCCTCTCCATACTTCTTCATGGGAGTCATTTGTTATGCAATTTGCGCCTTGGGTATTCAGGGCTTCTGGGCTAATTAATATCCACTTATCAGAGATTGCATTCCATGTGTATTCTTTTGTGATTGGGTTACCTCACTTAGGATGATATTTTCTAGATCAAACCATTTGCCTAAAAATTTTGTGAATTCATTGTTTCTAATTGCTGAGTAGTATTCCATTGTGTAAATATACCACATTTTCTGTATCCATTCCTCCTTTGAGGGGCATCTTTCTAGCTTCTGACTATTATAAATAAGGCTGCTATGAATATAATGGAGCATGTGTCTTTATTGCATGCCGGGGAGGGATGCTCAAATATGGCATACAAAAATGTAAGGATTAATTGGACTAACACAATTTGACTACTTAGTATCAGATAGCTTGTTACTCATGATTCACCTGCTATAGCTGTCCTGATGCTGCCATTACAGGTATGCTTTACATTGGCCAGAACTAGAAAGGGTCTTTACAACAGAGAACCTTGGGATTGGAGTTCTAGGCATTTTTTATAATCATGCAATCTCTTTCAACATCCCAGTAACTAAACATTATTGTATCCCAAGATAGGGCTATGTAGTTTAGAACAGATCTGCTAGAAACATCTTTCTCACATTCAGCTGAAAACCATTCTCTGCTTTTGATCCATGAGAGTACATAAAGGGAATCTGGGGAAATCTTACAGTGTGTAACAGTATCCACTGATCATGCAGGGAAGCAGGCACTTCACAATAACCTGACTCCAGATCTAGGGCATCTGCTAAACTCTTCTCACCACAACAGGTACTGAAACCACAGATAAAGGCATAAACTAAAAATAGTATCTGTTTTCACATGTCTACACAATGATGCTACAGAAAGAAGATAATATGTGTATCTTATAAAAGAAATCTTAAATTTTATTAGGTTTCAGTATTTTTATGATCAGGAGAAAATGCAAAATGTGTACACATATACATTCACATTTATATGGACACACGCACACACACACACACACACACAGAGAGAGAGAGAGAGAGACTCTGATATGGGATCTTAGATTACTTTGGATCTCTACGACTGAATTTCTGGTTCTTATATATTTAATGGGACATGTTTTGGTCCTTTCACTATGTTGCTGCATCTCCTCTGAATCTATACTCAATGGTAGAGTCCTGGCTGATATGCAGTAAAGTGATAGAATCTTGCCATCTGGGGTGGATCTGACACGCAGAGATCTGATCATACTAAGTGTGTGATCATAAAACACAACATAGGAGAAGAAACCACCTCCCTAGATGGTGAAACCATACTCTTCTAGACAAAATTCCAGAACAAGATTTGCATAATTTACCTTTTGTGCCAGTTTGTCCTTTGCATTCAGATCTCTGACTGCAAGTTTGTAACTGACATTGATAAAGAACAAAGTAACAGGGAGTAAGCATTAAATAAGCTAATGGATTTCTTTTTTTTATTTCCTATATTTGTTTACATTCCAAATGCTTTCCCTTTTCCCAGTTACCCCCTCACCATTGGTCTCATAAGCCCTCTTCCCTCCCTCAGCCCATTTCACAATCACCCCCTCCTATTTCCCTGTCCTGGTACTCCCCTACAATGCTGGATCAACTATTTTCAGAACCAGGGCCCTCTCTTTCCCTCCTCTTGGTTATCATTTGATATGCTAATTGTGTCTTGAGAATTCAGAACTACTGGGCTAATTAATATCCACTTATCAGTGATTGCATTCCATGTTTATTCTTTTGTGATTGGGTTACTTCACTTAGGATGATATTTTCTAGTTCCAACCATTTGCCTAAGAATTTCATGAATTCGTTGTTTTTAATTGCTGAGTAGTATTCCATTGTGTAAATATACTACATTTTCTGTATCCATTCCTCCACTGAGGGCATCTGGGTTCTTTCCAGCTTCTGGCTTTATAAATAAGGCTGCTATGAACATAGTGGAGCATGTGTCCCTATTGCATGCCAGGGAATCCTCTGGGTATATGCCCAGGAGAGGTATAATCTAATGGATTTCATACATTGTTCTTTTCCTCATGTTACTGGGGATGAAATTCAGAGCCTCAAGCATGCTGCTCTCACACTCTGACCCTGAGGTACACACAAGTCCTACTTCCTTAATCTTCTCTTGAGAGTATTAGTATCCCCAGATATCAGAATTATGGGACAGAAAGGAATAGCATCTCAGAGACAGTGAATGATCAGATTTCAAATATGAGAAAACTTATGTTCACTAATCCCAGAATCATAGATATTTGGTTATTATGGATTTCTAAGAAGGGGGGTGATGAAGATGAACTGCCAGGAGGGTAAGGAAAAAACCCAATCAGTGCTGTGTCCTGCCTAAAAACACGGCCTTGATTATTTGCACAAAGATACATACACAGAAGAGAGCTGTGTCCTGTCTGTGGGCATGGAGCCCACTCTGTAGACAATTGGATATTTATTTTAATCCAGTAGGTGTCAGTGTGAAAATCCCAATTCTGAAATGAGAAAAGACAGACTCACAGTTGCACACATTTGCCTCCAAGTCCAAGTTTCCTGTCTCTCATCTCCACCTTTCTCCCCACCTTCTTCCTTTCATTCAATTTTCCATTACTCATTTACCTTCTCTTCTTTCTTAGATTTCTCTCCCTATCTCTCCCTCTTTCTCTTCCCCTTCTTGCCTCTCCCTTCGCCTCCCATCTCTCCTCTCATCTTCTCTGCACAATGATACCATTCTCTTTTAGAAACTGTGAACTAATCTTCCTTTTGCAATTCATCATTTTTATCTTTGTCCTCCTTCTAGACCTTGTCATTCCTGTTCAATCTTAATGCCCTCTAGTTTCTTATTTTTGTCCTTTCTTTCTTTTCCATTTCTTTCTCCCTTGTCTTCCATCCACATTTTCTTTCTTTCTGTCTTTGTTTCTTCCTTTCTGTCTTTTTCCCTCCTTCCTTGTTTTCTTTCTTTCTTTGTTCATTTTCCTTTTATTTCTCATACTCCTCCTTCTTTTCCTCCATCTTCTCAATGTCCTTCCATCTCTACTCTGTGTCCTCCTTCTCTTTCCCCTGTGTGTATATAAACATCTTTGTCTCAATGTCTCTGGATCCCTTTCTTGTACAATGAATTCTTGCTCATTGATTGTGAGGAACAAGGGACAATAATATAAAACTGGGGTTAGCTTGTACCTTTAGGACATCAAGTGATGAAACATATTATAAAAGAAAGCATATTCATTGCTTGCCCAACACTACCTTGCCTGAAGAATTCAGAAGAATACAGCATTGGGAAGGAAAAAACATGGAAGTCTCAGTGTTTCCTGTGGAATTTCTTCAATCTCTGCCTCTTAAAGTTACTTCTTAAGAGGTTGCCTTAAAAACCAGCAGTGGTGTCATCATGTCTTTTAAGGGTGCTTATCTTGGTGATCATTGGAATATGCACATAAAAGGAAGGCTTTCATAGCAATCAGTTAAGACATTCTGAACAAAGACAGTTTTTAAATAGCTTTGAGACATTGGTGATTCTATACTTGTAAATTCCAGACTTGAATCTCACATACTTACTGTTTATACTTGGGGGCACACACCACAGCTATGGATTCAGGGAGCACCATTTGATATCCAAAATATGTGTGCAGTTCTGCACTTGACCAGAAGGCTGTCTGGGTTAGATGGGTCTGAGAAGACAAAAGAAGCCAAGAATTCTAAGTTAGCCCAGCCAGCTATGCTTGATTCACCAAGGAAGGCAGGCGCAAGGAGCATTAACAATCTGTTCTCTCCTGTGATTTCCAAAATCCTTGAATGTAGTCTGCCATCTGTCATTTGTAGCAGTAATATGGAACCATCTTCTTTGTCCTCCTAATTCATAACGTTCAAAATGTACTGCGTTTTTCTCATTTAGTGCCTTAGTTAGTGTTTTCATTCTTGTGAATCAACACCATGGTCAGTCCAACACTTATAAAGGATAACATTTAATTGAGGCTGGCTTATAGGTACTGAGGTTCAGTCTCTTATCATCATAGCAGAAAGTATGACAGCATTCAGGCAAACATGGTGCCTGATGAACACAGAGTTCTACATCTTGTTTGAAAGGCAAAAAGGAGAAGAATGTTTCACAGAAGAATGTCTCCTCCTCTCTCGAGGAGGAACTCAAAGTTCATGCCCAAAGTGACACACTTCCTCCAACAATGCCAATGCTAGTCCATCAAGGCCATACCCCACAATACCCTGCCTGGGACAGGAGTATTCCAACCACTACACTTACTTTTAGCTTGTCCCTCACTTAGGACAAGGCCCTTTTGGTCATCCACGCTTACATAAACCTGATGTCTAGACAGTAACTATTCCAAGTTTTGTCTTCACTTCTAACCCATCTCTGCTTCTTTCCTGACAACAACAGACTGATTGTTTCATCAATATTTCTGATGACTGCTTCAACAATTTTTTGGGGGGAATGCAGCTGTTTATATTGAATCCTGCCCCTGAGACCCATGGGATTTCTCCCTATGTGACAAGGAGCTACTTCTATCCTTCTGATGTGGTATAGTATTACTGTCATATGATCATACTATGTCTTTTTTTCATTACTTTTCTTCTTCCTTCACTGGGTCAGCATATGTAAAAATCCAGCAAACAATTGCTTGCATGAATGGTGATAAATCTTGCAGATGTTAAGCCCTGCAAGCCAGTTGTAAAAGTTACATTTCTACCCATTGCAATTGAATCACTGTTAGAATGGAAGCGGTGCACATGTAAAATGGAGGAAGACATGGTGAGAGCAAGAGGGGTTTCAATCTTTGAGGGAGAAAGTGAGAAATTTCGAGCAGGCTTCTAGCAGATTCTCGTTTCTTTCTCTAAGTTGTATATGAACATAGATTCTTCCTCCATGAGCCATTAAACAACTGTGTTTATGTATGTATACTCACACCTAAGCTATCATTTAAAACATCAAGCCTTTGGAAATCTAATGTGAAATCAAAGAAAAATTAAAAGAAAAAAAACAATAAACAAGAAGAACCATGTCCAAACTATTTCACAGGTCCTATATGACAGTAATCCATCAACCCATTCCAAAAGAGCAGCCTTCTCACTTCAAATTCCCCTAGATTCTAGGGCCTAGATGCCAGCTTCAGTATGACAGTTATAACAGAATCCACAATGGCCACTTTCTCATCAAGTGCCTTCTGTTTTGAGGCACAATATTACTGTTTTGTCAACATGGCACCAAATTCACCAACTTTCAGTCTATCCTCCTGAATGCTGGGGGTCTAGGAGAGGGACAGTATGCCCAGTTTTTGATGACATTATTGAACATTGCAGTCTCTGTACAGCATGGATTAAAATATCCCCAGAACTCCAGCAGGTTCCATCCTGAATTCCTGCTTCCTGTGTCCCCATCCTGTGGCTTCGGTGAACCTCATATCCAGTGCCCTTTCAGCCTTGTTGCTCCTTCATCCCCACTGTGTTCCCTGATTTCCTCATTAGACATTTACCTAAGGTGCCAGGAATTGTTTCTCTTGCAGCCAGTTCTCCATATTTACTGAGCTCATGAGCTACCTGCATGTTTAACTGCCTCAGGTCCCTCTCTAGCCTTCTCACAACATCCTCCCAATGTTGATGTTGTAATATTTCACAGGTGCCTTCAATTCCACTTTATAACTGCATCTCACTTTCAAGTTCTGTCCTCTTCTACAAACCCTATTCATGTTTATGAGATAAACAGTGGCCCCTCCATGATCCCAACTGAAATCCTGCCCTGTCTCAGACTCCTCAAACTCTATCCCTATTCCCTGGATATCTGAAATCCCCTGATCAGTCCTACACACACACACACACACACACACACACACACACACACAAAAGACTATCACCCTCTTATCATCATTCCATGGTATCAGCTCCCAAACCTCACCTGACTTTCCCTAACCAAGCAGCTTTGCATCTCCTTCATTTTAGGTTCTAGAGTATGGCTTTGATCACACCATAATTTTGCTCAGAATAACCCACAGAGTTTTCCCTCTACTCAAAATGGCCACTGTTTTTCCAGGCCATCCAAGACAAGGGATGCCATGGTTCTAATGGCTGATATCAACACATATCAGGCATTCTTTTCCAATACATACCATAAATCCTAGCCAACAGCAATGCTCACCGATACAGGAGGTCAGTGTATCACTCTTCAATGCTATCTACCTCCCCTATAAAATCAAGAGATGTATGCTGTGCATGTGCAAATACTTGAAAACCTAGCATGTAGGATCTCTTTGTTGGGCACAGAGGATGTACTTCTTCATAAATACAAAACACAACCATTAGAAAGGACACTCTTGGCTTACTTAAGTTTCATTTCTACATCTTTTAGGTATGTGGTCTGTACAGACTGTTTTAATACATCCTGCTAAGCAACCATTCTCCATGCAGATTCGTATCAAGTTGGAACATTGAAGAATTACTCCAAGTAAGACATAAAATACAAGGAGCTGTAAAAGTACTAGGAAATGCTCCTTTCACTTGAACTGCTCACTGTTGACTGTATATGGTCAGTGATGAAGATCTGGAAAGGATTGACTCTGTGCAGAGCACTATTTAGGCTGGCTGTTTCTAAGAGAGAGACAAGAGGTTCTCCAGTTACCGAGTTCCATTTGCTTACATGAATCCATCCTAATGTAAGAAACCCCAGTTCTTCTTATATGAGGAACTGATAATCCTTATAGCAATAATCTTGGGCTCCTTTCTGGAGAGGAATGATGATATGGGTAACATGATATTCCCCTTCAACCTACCAGGAGAAAACAACTTGTCACAACTCTTTGAGGACTCAGACCCATTCTCTCACACACACATGACCCAGACCACACCAGTGCATGCATCTCATTGTTCCTACTCTCTTTAGTGCTTCAAAACCTTGAGTGCTATTGTGCTTTGTTGAGATACAGTCAAAAGGAAAAGATGTTGAGTAGAATCAGAGATATTCATCCTGACACCTCCTGGTCCTAGGCTCTTTCCTGTAGCAGTGAGCAGGTCTGCTCAGGTGTCCTGAGGTGTCTTGATAATTTATACTCCAAAGCTTACCAGTGTAGGTACTAAGTCAAGGACCCAAAAGCAATTGTGTTTCCTTTTCTCTTTGCAACTAGGTACCATGTCTCTATTCCTGCTTTATGCCTCCCTGGCTGCCTTATGCTTTCGGTCTGCCTTCTTTATCCTTTAGGTAATATGGCACTCAGACTGTGGAGCTGATTTGAGCTTGTAGGAAGCCTTCAGGCTCATTGTGTGAGTGACTAGAATTATTGGCTCTAGCCCCCAACTAGAATGAAAATTTCTAATTATAGTGTTGAACCACATTGTTCATTTCCATGTACTCTGAAAAGCAAACAAATACAGTCATCAAATTCAAGATGGCCAGTCCTTGTCACCCACAGTTCCCTCTGGAGGGCGATGTGTGTGGATATATGCCCTAGATATGTTCCCTGACAGTCATGGAAAAACAAGGGGGAAGAAACGGCCTAAGATCAGGAGAAGTGTTCATATCTTTACCAAGGCTCCATGTAACACCCCACATTTCTTGATTCCTCTCTTAGTGTTCTTCCTTTCTGAGGTGAGGAATTTCTCACATACATCCTGAGGGAGGACCATCAGGTGCAGGTCTCTTCCCTTCTGAACTCTAATGAAAAATTTAGAGAAGTCTGAGGTGACAGGGCCTGGTATCTCTGAGCAGCACTCAGTCAGTCAGCCTGGGAGAGAAATTCAAAGTCATTGGGATTCTTTCCTTCATTCTGCTCCTGATAATTGGCAGGAAGTTTTGCTCTAGGTTCTGGCTATTGGTGTCTGGGAGATGGGGCCTTGGACTTTACTGTCAGCTTAAGTGGATAGAGCAATGTTTCTGGATGTGAATCTGAGATGATTATAAAATTTCTATGTGTGTGGAGGGATTCATTGGACAAAGTCTTCTAACTGAGGTATGGACCATATGCCTCCAGGGATCTAAACAGTCAGAGAATAGGAAAACTTCTGCTGTGTTTCCCCAGGCAGAGATATGTCTCCTCTATTCTTAGTTCATATCTCCAGATATTTGGCCTCTGGATTCTAAGATCTGGACATGTGTTTTCCTGTGTCCTGCTGGGATTTTCCTTAGGCAGAGTCTCACACAAGTGATTTACAAGGGATTTCCTGTGACTTCCAGACATAGAATCAAACTGCAAGTATTTCATAGAATCCTCCTTTAAGAAGCCAGCTGTGGGCATGCTCAATCATATGGAGAATTTACACTAGAGCTGTGAGCCTGTGAGAAACCCCAACAGATAATAAGAGGTTGCGTACAGCAGAAAGCCAGTCTATTCTCAAGATCAGACCATCAGGGTATATCCACAAAATATAGTATTGTAGGGAAAAGAGAGACCCTTGTGGCCTCAGAACTTCAAGGCAAGCTCAGAAGTTTTCTTTCTTGCCATCAACATACAGACACATCCAGAAATATTTCTATGTCTACTCAAGCTGACAAGACAGTTAGATTGTCAAGACTGAAAAAAGAAACACTCATCACAGTAGGTTCTATGACCACAGCATAGTGAGTTGATCCCTGGTAGCAAAATACTGAATACATGGCTGGAGATTGAGTATTCTCTGTGGGGTCCAGTGCTCCAGACTTGAGACACCTGTCCAGCATCTATGCGTTACCTTACTTATGAGCTTCAGTTGAACTCCTGTGTGACTGACCCAGAAGAAATTGGAACTACTTCTACACAAGGCTTGTCCAAGTCAGAAACCTGTGGTAACTCACCTGGCCTTTTCAAGGTGCGTGCTTCTGCAGCCTCTTTGGAAGCTGCTGATGTGGCTGGGGCTGCTTCTTCACAGGCTTCCTTTCCTGAAGACACCACTGGTGGGCTGAAGGTCCTTGTTGTTACTGAAGAAGGCTGAGCTTCCTTTTATGCTAATGGTGCTCCAGGGCTCTCCTCCCCAAAGTTGTTTCCTTCAGGACCATCCATTTTTCCAAATGGGTAGAAAGCCCATTTGAATAATCCCGATGTTACTAGAATATTTCTTATCTCCTCCCAGAAGGCTGCTGTGTGGTAAAGTTCCTCTTTGTCCTTCTTCTGTAGGAAGGGGAAATTATTTAGGCCACTGCTTTAAATCTTACAAGCAAATTCTTGTCAGCCCAGATATTAACCAAATGTAGTTCTATTAAAGTCTGACATCTTAGTCTAGGACCTGTATCCCTGGTGTGTTTGAAAATCCATTCTTCTACTTTACTCATTTCCTGTTTTCAGTAAAGCTAGGTCTGAGTCTTCTCAGTATGCCACTCCAGTGTGTGTGTGTGTGTGTGTGTGTGTGTGTGTGTGTGTCTTTGCTTCATATGCACATTGCATGTGGAGCCCTTTTATTAAATAACACACTCCACTGACACAGCACAAGACAGTCCTGGGAACAGACTTAGTAGGTGACACAGAGTTTTCCTCTCTCCATGCTTCTCACACTGACTTTCTCTGCCAAGTAGCTTAGATATTCTTCCAAGTATTCCTTTAGTAATTCCCTTTTCAGGTCCTCATCTCTCCTAAAAACTTGTTTTGTCCTCTGCAATACCAAACCAAAATGGATAATTAGAACAGTTCTAATGTCAGCAAAAAGACAAAGAAAATGAGTTAGCAGGGCAGCAGTATCTCACTCATGACCTGAACGCCATTCCCTGACATCCCCTGCTTTGTACTGAAATCCTGAAGGAGAATTTTCCTCCATTCCATCTAGTGTCATCATCTATGGCTTTTCTGTGAGTAGCCTTGTACTACTCTTTAGATTTTTGGTCACCCACATTGAGAATGAAAACCTACCTTGAGGATATTTGATCTTCTAAAATTCTCTAAAATCTCTTGGTACTTTTTTTTCTGTGGGGATTTTTCTACATAGAGTCTTAACAGAATAGAACAGAGAGAAAGCTGTGCAGAGAAAATTATGTGTCTAAATGAGGACCTAAGGAAATTTGGCCTCTGTATACTTGGTTTCACATGTTTCTCATATTTAAAAAGGTGCACACTGACATCCCACATCCATTTCCATCCCTTGGCCAGGAAAGAGAATATCCACAGTCTTCCATTAAAATGGCACATTCAGCAAACATTCAACTGTCAATTGGCATTGCTAAAGTGGCCTAGTGCCACTCTCACCTCGGCACTCAGGAGGAACCAGATGGACCCACAGAAATTTGAGGAAACTGGTTGTCCTCATAAATTTGAAACTAGAAAATAAAGAGTGTTCACAGTCTTCCATTCCCAATCACAATATGAATCTTTGTCCACATAGAAGGTTTGTTTATTGCTTACCAGGAGTGCACAACCTCATCAGATGTCATCCGGTAATGACTAGACACCGAAGGTTCTTAGTTCCTGGAGGTACTGTGCTGTTGGCACCTAGTCAGATGATACACTGAAAGATGCTGGTGAACTGCTTCAACCCTCAAGTCTGTCCAAGATTCAAAACTGATTCACAAACCTGTCAGAAATTCTGCTTAAGAAGAGGATATGACCATAAACTCAGTCTAAGAAACTGATGTCTGGGTAATTATATGACACCTTAGTAAGAGTGATTTATTTTTGGAAAAGAGAAGAAATAATGGGAGATTTACTATGATCTCAAGAGAATGCCTTTATTTTGCTGGAAAGCACCAGTGGAAACCCAAGAAAAACCTTGTTCTAGGAGTTATAAAAGAAGGATAATGCAAACTGTGGTACCTGAGCTCATCTGTAAACCTGAACTTTATCTTTGTAGACAAGGAAGTGTTATATCTGCTCATCACACAGTCTTCAGAAGTTCAATAAAATCATGTCCAGAAAACCCCTCCCCAGTGCCTGAGCTCCTCAGAGTCACGTGTATCTCCTTATATTCTGTTTCACAACTCAGGACCTGTTATGGTTGGTGAGACTTTTCTATCATCCCCTTACTATAGGTAAAGCACACTTGTCAGTCACTGAGGCTGTAATAGTTATTTCCTGGTGACAGCTCTGCTTTCTACTTTTTATTCTGCCTACCCAATATGATAACCAGTTTGAAAAAAGCCTAACTGTGCTTAACAACACTGATGCCAAGTAGTCCACAATCCTCTGGTGACTGTGGAGCTATAGGAACCCCTACCTCTCTCCTGTGGAATTCACTGAGCTTGGCCACCCATCAGAGACAAGCCAGTGACTTCTTGAGAGGAGATCTGGAAATCTAAACACCTACCAGGTCAGATACACCCTGCTTTCTGGCCCCCTTTTCTTCCACTATATCTGGACCATGTGTGCACAGGTTCAAGAACTAAGTCTACTACCAATAATATTCCTTACTCATCATACCACCACCTTTAGTCCTCATGTCTTTGAATTGCAAGAAAAAGCCTGTGTGTGAGCTGCCAGAAATCTGATAAAGAGATGACAGCCTCAAGTTCTATAGCTTTCAGCCAAGGAGAGAACCCTGAATAGAACAGCAGGATGAACAAGGGTAGAGTTTCAGGAAAGGATTAGAAACTGCAGGTTCTCATGTGAGGAATTTGTGATGGAGCACAAAGACGGCTTTTCCTTGTCCACATTTATCTAGGTCGGCTGCCATTTTGAAGAAGTTTTTCCTAAGGCTCATGTAAGAAGCCAACAAATAATTGTTGTTGATTTCAATGTTCTGCTCTAGCGCACTTAAGATTTGGAATCTCTCTTGTGGAGGTAGAGTGTCATTATGATGTCTGAGGATGTTCTCAGACAGAAAAAAAAGACAGGAAAGATCAAAACCATTGGTCAGGCCTGCTGTCATTCCAGATCTCTAGCGCACATGCACATGCATGCACATAAACACACACACAAACACACACACAAACACATACACATAGTTCTGTGCATCTATATTGCTGCATGTTTGTGTTGGATTCACAGATCTCTTTTGCTAAAGAAATTGGAGTGGATAGAACCTCACATGTGGTGATTGAGTTTTATGAATTTGGTAAATAATCCCACCATGGGATTTCCTTATTATGGTAATCAAGTGGTAGGCTTGGGATTGGGATGTCTGTCCCCATTAAACATGTAATGCACAAGAGCTTTCAGGGAATGTTCAACTTTAGGAGCTGTCTTACAAATAGCCTATTTATTGAAGTGAGAACCAGTAAACTTCACATAGTTATGAGTGGTTCTGTACACATAAAAGCATAATGCATTTTCATGACCATGAGGAAGGAAAACTCAGTTTCTGCTGTCTAAGAAGTTCAGAGGAATGGATACAGAAAATGTGTTACATTTACACAATGGAGTCCTACTCAACTATTAAAAAGAATGAATTCATGAAATTCTTAGGCAAGTGGTTGGAACTTGAAAATATCATCCTGAGTGAGGTAACCAATCACAAAGAAAACACACAGTAATCACTTGCTGATAAATGGATATGAGCCCAAAAGCTCAGAACACCCAAGATACAACTCACAGACCACATGAAGCTCAAGAAAGAGTAATACCAAAGTGTGGGTACATTGATCCTTCTTGAAAGCTGGATCAACACACGATGGCTTACAACCAACTGATAGACTGAGCTTAGGTTCCTCAAAGGAGTAGCTAGAGAAATGACCCAAAGAGCTGAAGAGATTTTCAGTTCCACAGGAGGAACAAGTACCAACCAGTATCCCCAGAGCTCCCAAAGACTAAAACATCAAACAAAGAGAACCCATGGCTCCAGCTACTCATGTAGCAGAGGATGGCTATTTCAGACATCAATGAGAGGAGAGGCCATTGCTCCTATGAAGGCTTGATGCCCCAGTGTAGGGGAATGCCAGGTCAGGAAAGTGTGTGGGGGATTGTTGGTAAACGGGGAGAGGAAATGGGATAGGGGATTTTTTGGAGGAGTAACAAGGAAAAGTAATAACATTTGAAATCTAAATAAAGGAAATAGATACTAACAAACAGAAAACAAACAAACAAAAATGTTCAGAACCTAATCCCGAGAATCCTCAGTAGGCAATAAAACAGTTGAGTAATCTGAGCACTTTGAATCACAGCATTGTGCATGATTTTCTTGGGTCAGAGTGAGCACAGAGTGCAAGGCAGTCTAAAGACTAACTGATAAGGGCATTGACCTGTGTTATCTAATCCCAGTGGCAATATAAAGAAAAAGTGATATATGTCCACTTGGGTGAAAACATTTGAGAATCATTAGTATAAACACAAAATGACATTTATATTTTAAATTTGTCTCTCATAATTCCATGTAAATTACCTTCATTTGTAACTGCATTGAGACATATCATATTTGTTGTTCCAGTAGAGAAAGATCCTTTCTTCTGTAGAATCCGTTGGTCTGAGTGCCTAGGTATCACTAGGTTCCCACCTGTCACAAGATAAACAAGAAGCTAGGAAAGGAGATCCTTTCCTTCCCTGGGAATTAACGTTATATTGCATTAATGTGGACATACTTCCCAGGGAGGATGTGGATGTGACAGGTGAAGGGAAGATCAAGATTAATCTTTCAGTCATTTTTATCTCAGATAAATCCCTGTGCAGGATTAGATGTAAAAGGACTTCAACCTGATTGCTGAGAAAGTCTCAAACCTCCTCTCTCAACACTGCTGTTGCCATTGGTCTCTGAGATCTCACTAGATCACCCATTTAGTTGTTCTTGTAGGATCACAGGATCTTTCAGTGCATCCCTCCAAAGATTTCTAAGTTTGGCTTATAATTCAGTGCCAATAATAATCTGTCATAGGATATGATGTATTACTGAGAAAATAGATATTATGGCTTATATTGAGCTGTTGAGTAACTGTAGTTAAAAATGTCTCATACATTTATTATAAAATACTTTAAGTGTCTTAACACAAACCAATGACAAATGGTTGAAGTAATTGATTTGCTAATTAAGCTGATTTCAAGATTCCATAATGTATAAATTTGTTAACTCTTAATATTGTATCTGCCTAATGTTTGGAATTGATAATTTTCATTTAAAATATTTTTTAAAAAATTAATATTGAAGTATGAGTATCAAAAATTCTAATTTTATACTTTTGATATTCAAAAGTGTATCAAGAAATCATTCAAGGATAACTGAGATATTTTAAATAAATTCTGTTATGTATGTTGATACATTTTCTTTCATTGTTCTTCAGATAATTGGCAGTTATACCCATTCTATTACTTGTCTCTTCGAAACATTGCAGCTGTAAACATATATGTTCAAGTATTCCTGTGAAATTATTTTGACAACAGTTCTCTGGCCTTTTGGCCAGGAATTGCAGCTAATGAGAATTTCTTCCTGGGATAATTAATTTCCCTGAGCACTCTCTTTTCAATTAAAGTTGAAGAAAGGTATATAATAATAAATAGGGACTGTTAAATACGTTTTGATGATTTATACACCTTCAAGTTGACTGGAATCATCTAAGAAATCGTAGAAGCATATTTCTGGTTGTATGTGTTAGAGACTTTCCAGGTGGGATTAACAGATGCAGGTGTTCCACTCTGGATGTGGGAACTGTGTGTCCCTTGACCTGGAAGCTGAGGTTGAATAAACAAAGTAGCAAAGAAGATGGCCACCAGAGAAGTACACCCCTTCTTCTTTTTTGCCTTTCTGCAAGGCTAAAATGCTGTGCTCCAGCATACTCTACTCCCAGCCATGGTGAACAGAATCTTCCTCCTATTGGAATGCAAACCCCTATAGCTCCTTGGAACCTTTCTCTAACTCCTCTATTGGGGACTCTTTGCTCAGTTCAATGGTTGGCTGAGAGAATCCCCCTCTGTATGTGTAAGGTACTGGCAAGGCCTCTCATGAGACTGCTATATCAGGCTCCTGTCAGCTAGCACTGTTGTCATGCACAATAGTGTCTGGGTTTGGTAACTGTATATGGGATAGATTCCTATTTGAGTGCAGTCCCTGTAAGGTCATTCCTTCCTTCTCTGCTTGACACTTTGTTTCTATATTTCCTCCCATGAGTATTTAGTACCCCTTTGAGAAGGATCTAGACTAAAGGGGTCTGGAAGGATGTACCAAGTTGACCAGTGAAAGACACAAAAATGAACTAGAGCAGCTACATCAGTTTCAGACAAAGTAGGTGTCATTTATATAATAACATGTCATTACTTAAATAAGGTTTGTAACATACATGCTTTTCTTACATTTTGAAGGTTTACAGTTCCATGATGGAGTCACTGGAAGTGTTGAGTTCACGATCTCACTTATGCATGGCAGCTTCTTGCTGTCTTTCTACAACCATGAAACGAGTTCCTTGTCCCTATCTGGACTGTTATTGGAGGGAAAGTGACCTAGAAGTGACATCACTGCTGGAATCCCAGCTCTCCCCTGGCAGGCTGTGCTCAGAGGGCAATGAAGCCACCCAGCTCCAGGGTGCAGATGGTGAGTGGAAGGATCCTTTCCCAGATGCTCTACTCATCTTATGTCCTGTTACTCTCCCACAGTTCTTATTTTAGATTCGCTGTCTTTATGCATTTGTTACCCTATGTTCTAACAAGGACTCTTGGAAAGGCTCCTATTGTCCCACCATTATAGTACTTTGAACTTTTAACCAGAAGTTATCTGTGATCCCAATATGAAATACAATTCTCAACATCCATTCACAAGTAATATTAGACAGTAGTGTGGGCCAACTGCATTTCTTTTTTTTAAGAAGTTGTATTTTATTTCATTATAAGTAAAAAGCAAATTTCCAGTAATTATTGTTAAAATATAATATATATATATATATATATATATATATGTGTGTGTGTGTGTGTGTGTGTGTGTGTGTGTGTGTGTGTGTAATTTGAAATTGATTGACTAGATTGCAACATTGAAAGATTATATATACCATAACCACAAAAAATATATAAAAACTTTGGTAGAAGTAAAAAAAAATCATGATTGCTTGAGTTAAGAACATACTGGTAGAGAAGGAAAACCCTCCTACTTTGTGACATATTTGCATATGTATTTAATTGGACTATAAAGGTGTTAGAAAGTGAAGGAAATAACCATATATTTGTAGGGTTTTTTTGATATTTCTTTTTTTTAATTTTTTAAATACATTTTTAGTCGATATATTTTTATTTACATTTTAAATTATTTTCTCTTTTCTGGCCCCCCACTCCCCAAAAGTCCCATAAGCCCCCTTCCCTCCCCCCGTTCTCCTACAAGTATGAAGATTTTATTGCCTGTTGACATTTCTGTGATCTGACGCGTTTGTCACTACTTATAGTATTACCCTCTCACTCAAAATCAGCCTGAAGCTACATGCTTTCCAGAAGCAGTCTGTTCTGCCCAGCTGCTCTAAAAATCAATCTGTCTATAAAAAGCCAGCCTTGCTAAGGGTAATGCCTGCATAGGTATTTCTTTCCCAAGCTGAATGAGAGAACACAGGCTTTCAGTGTCCAATTCTTTAAAGAAAGTAAATATACACATAATAGAAGCTCCAAATGCATCATTATTTACATTTTTATATTTTATATTTTTACCATTTTAAAAGATACAAGGGCATCAAAAATTGAATATACATTATGTTCTGGAACTTTCCCCCTGTGCCCATGTCCTCAAGGATCTTTCCCAGTTTCTCTTGAATATGTTGTGGAAAATGCAAAGACAGAAAATCAGACATTATGCTGGCAGAGAGACAGAGATACATACAGAATGTCCAACAGACAGGCAGACACACACACACAGAGAAAAGAGAAAGAGACAGAGAGAGCAAGATAGAAAGAGAGAGACAGAGACAGAGAGAGAGAGAGAGACAGTGTGAAAGAGTAGCACCCAACTCCATATGAGATTTCTCCAATAAATACCCCTCCTCAGAGCTCAGGGAATCCTGAAGTAGAAAAATAAGAATAAATAATATACTTTCCATAGGATAGACTAGACACAAGGAGAACAAAGCCTTCTAAGTCAACTGATCAAAACTTATTTGTATACACAGACACCGAGGCAGCAAACATAGGGTGTACTGGGGTGTACAAAGTCTTCCCAAAACCTATCTTACACTTGAGTATTTTTATGAGAATCCTAAATGTGTAAAAATATGTCTCAGTTTCTTGTGTCTTCTCTTGAGCTCTTTTCTTCTATTGGTTTGCCAAGTCTTACTTTGTTGAGGTTTTCAGTGTGGTAGCCTAAGTTTCATTCTTAAATTCAATATACAGATCTAAAAGAAACCACCTTCCTGAAATTATATGCTGACTTCCAAACTTTTATCCCTTTACTGATCAATATTGAACACACAAACAAACAAACAAACAAATGTTAAGTATCTTAGATGAGGTTTAGAGAGATGCTTTAGTGATTACAAGCATTTTCTGCTCTTGCAGAAGACCCTACTGAAGTTCTGGTACCTCATAAGCTGGCTCCCAACAATGAAAGTGGAAGGTAACATAAAGCAACATCTGAAATTGTCTTCTGACCTCCATATTTGCATGCTGTGTGCACATATCCTCCCATTGTTCAGGTGACATTCCTTACTGTATATGAAGGTGCATCTCTATATTTTCAATTGTTAAATCTGTACTGATAAAGACCTAAGTGATGGCAGGAGTTTGATACTGTCATTTCTGAACCATCACTGTGTTTTAGATTTTACATTTTGCTGATTTAAATTTTGCTGTTTTGCTCAAAACATGAATGTCATTGTCCGGTGACAATCCAAGAGATATTCTGGTACTGCCTTATTGCTGATTGCTAATTATAAATATCTGACAGCCAATAGTCAGGTCAAAACTACTGGGGTTGACCAGGGCAGTAGACAACAGAGGGGACAAAAGCAGATGCAGGAGTATGAAAAGATACTGATGGAAACAGAAGATAGGGAACAGAGCAGTAAACAGCAAGACCCAATTGCATAGGTAGATTGTTGTACAACTTGAAGTTTAAATGAGCTATCCCATCAAAATGCCTACAGCTTTGACCAATACAGAAATCTATGTTTTAGTTCTCCTGTAAGCTGCTCTGTGAAGAGCCCTGCTTTCATCTATGCTTACAACAATACATACCTGCAAAACAATATGTGATGCAGCTTCTTGTGTGTATGGATGATTAAACTGATAGACAATTTCATGGTTTCCTACATAGAGGAATCCAGAGAAGCTTCCATCCCTCTTCCAAACACAATGGTCCTTCCTGCCTGACAAGTGTAGCCCAGCCTTCTCACATCTCTCTTTTGAACAAATACCCTTTGAGCCTTGGTAACAGGCTCTCAGGGCAGCAATAGAGCCCTGAGATCAAAGTCTTTGGTTTATTACTCGTGCTGTATGCATAGAGGCAGAGAAGGCACACACAGAACTAAGTACACATGTATGAATGCTCACATATACAAGCTTAATCTCTCACTCATGGAGACCCTCATCTCTGTACATACTCATCTATCACATACAATTGGAGAAACCTGTGACAGAGAAGCACATGTAGACACACATACTTCAAAGGGTTTTTTACAACTCTATAGCTATTTAATCTATTGTACACTTGAGAAACTCCCCTGAGCCAGCAAGAAACTGGACTTGTATGTTAGTTCATGATAACTGTGGCATCTACTGCTTCCTTCTTTTCCTGGACTTCCATCAACCACTGTCCAATCATGTTCTCTTTCAGATATCTCTGGATAAAATAGCTAAGGGTCCTGGAAAGCAAACTGCATGACAAGTGTGGTTGCCAATCTTTCAGCCTGGTATATCTATCAAGAAAGCCATGTCACAGATGGAGGTAGATGCATAGTGCTCTCACAAGGCAGAGAGGGGAGAGGCATTCAACAGAAAGCAACAGGCATGCCACTTACTTCATTCAGCTTAGAATCTCTGTCTCCTCAGTTGGCTCCAGTCAGTCTGTGGAAAACTTCATCCCTCTGCTCCCTCGGAATCTCTCTTGACCAATTAAAGGTAAGTTGTCTAAGAGATCACGGCAACACAGCTTGTGAGCAATGAGTATTTCTTTATGGTCACCTGTCCCTTTGCCTAACTGTGAAGTATCTTTTAGCCTCTTGTTCCTATATTGATGATTTGTGAGGTTTGGTTGTCCAGAACTTGAGTATGCTATATTAGTAACTCAGGCCTAAATAGAACATCAACATCACTGTCACTCAAACCTCACTGAAGCTGAGGCAAGAAAATCATGTGGCCAGCTGGCCTTATATGGATATCCTACCTCAAAAAAATGCATGATTGTCATTCAGAAATGTCACTGTACCTGACACCTCATAGACTACAAATGCCTCTTACTATGCTAACAGGAAAATGTCAGCAGCAAGGAGGATAAACTGCTCTGAGTTAATGAAATCACCTGAGAGGTTCTTTGCTTGTTGATGGAGAATCACCAAAATATCAGCACATCCCTCCTCTCCACTCTAGAATTGGCTTTACTTTTGATCAGGTCTAACTATGTAATCCAAACTACCTAGACATCTTGGTATATTTCTCCCTCTATCCCAAGAAGCAGGACTTGAGATGTAAGGCAGAATAGCATACTTTTTGTCTTCTGAGTGACTTACCTGATTAAACAATAGGAAAATTGGCAAATTTCCTACCTTCCATTATCTCCAACAGGTCTTTAACTTGTAGCCCCAAGGTCTCCCCAGAAAACACATTCAGAGTCTACAACATAAATACTATTATTCTTTCTCTGGTTCAAATTAAGGACAGCTTATCGCTGAATAGGAAGTCCATACACAACTGGTTAAAATATTCCATGTTCTCCTTCTCTTGCTGTCTTAGGTTTTTCAGGGACTTTAAGCTTCCCCTAGAACTCCACACTCTCTACTTACCCATGGGTTCTCTGCCAGATCCCCCACCTGACATCCCTTGAGGTACATGCATCAAGACTGAGGAAATCCAGGCAGGCTCTTGAGCACGTACATACTTATAGAGTTCTAGGTTTAAGGATTTCTATTTTTTCTCAGAAGACTTTGTGCATGTGAATTTTTGGTCTATATGTATGTATATGAATTCATTACTAGAGCCAAGGTTACCTGAGAAAATTAGAAATTGAGTAGAGAACTTATGAGCAAACATATGGGAGCTGAGATCAAATAGGATCCATATTGAATGATTTTTTTTGGAATGAGCCATGTCTGGAGCCTCACGCTGTGTCTATAAATTAATTTCTACTCTACAGAGCATTGGAGAACAGAATGCTTTGTGTCCTCCTCATGTTTTGATCTAGGAACATTTACAAGTGTTTACCTGGCCCCTCAGCCTAGTCCTGTACTTATAGTACCACCTCACTTACAACTCTGCACTGGCTAGCAGCAAGTCGGTCTGGGGATTGGGTTGTGTCTATGTGTACAAGGCCAACTGTGATATGAAAAGACCTAATCTGTGTCTTCACTTAGACCAACAAACAAGGAGAGGTGAGAATCATAGGGAAGGATCTAATAGGAGAAGTGAAGAAAAAGTGTGTGTCTGGGACAGATGTGGACTGGAATGTAAGCATTGCAAAAAGGACACTTAGAGATTCACTTTCTGTACTCATCTAGGCACACACATGCAAAGGGACCAGTGGTAAGAAAACCTCATGCTGTAGTGATGGAACAGTTATCAGTGTGGCATCCTTATATGATGCATTTTTGAGTGCGGTCTTGTGGAAATAATTGAGAGTTCATTAGTCTCAGATTGCAATGGTTAGTGAGACCCTGGCTGCTCTTGAGGATCCAATAGGAATCACCCTGTCCACAGGCTTCAATATCCCAGCTGGAGACCATGAATCTTAAGTTAAAGGGAGGACCCTCTGCAGTGAACACTTGCAGCTTGTTTCAGCTTGTTTTGATTGTGATCAAAAAATTCAGTCCCAGGAGTGAGAAACCCACCTTGTACTTTTATTCAGTGAACCCTGAAGCTACATAAACAATATAAGCTAGTACTACTTCTCTTGGTTACATACCAGGAGTAGATGGTAAGAACCTACTGTTGAAGAAACCACAGTTCAGTCTTGGTACATAGAGAAATGAACTGAGTCTGGCAGACGTCTGACTGTTGCCTTGCATTCTCTGTGAAGTGTGGTGCTGTACATGGGAGAAAAGTCATGTTCTGACCACTAGTGGATTTTATATGCTATTATTCTAACGTGCTTGGTAGGATATGCCTACAGATGCAATCATGACAGTCTTGCTATAACAGTAACCAACACTTTCTGGTTAAAATTTTGGCCATTAGACAAGATGGAATCCATACCTAGATCTTTAATCTGGTCCTAAACCCACACTTGGTACATAACAGATCATGAAAAGACACACTGCTGTCATTTTGGACATACTTTCAAACTGCTTCCTGAATGTGTTCATGTTCATAGATTAGTGCTACTTTTCCCAGAGGTCAGAGAAACTACTTTTGCAGGAGGATCTGTCAATGTATAGACTAATTTACTCTCATTTTTATTATGATTACTCTTATTGGTACTACTATTATTATTATTATTATTATTATTATCACTGTTATTATTATTTAGACGTATACCTATTTCCTTATTTACCTCAAGTTGCTGAGAGCAAATGTTAAGTGTTTGACCCCAAATGAGACATTTAAATCACACAAATACACACCAGACCTAAGTACTCAGAGGCCATGGTATAACATGACCTAGAAACATTATAAAAGTTGGAAGATGAGGAGGAGTGCTTTGAAAACATCTGTTCTGGACAGGATAAGCCATTGCACTCATAAATCCCAGGGGCTGTATTTACTTGCACTATACCTTTAAAAAGTGAAGTCCTTACAGCATTCTGTCATACATATTAAAGAAGCTCCTAGTCTAGCTTTATAAGAAGAGGTACTAATATCAAGTGTTTTCGGTATGAGGAGTCATATTTCTTTAGAGGTATGAAGGAAAGAATTTGTCCAGCATCTGTGGGACACCACAAGGAAGACATGTAACACACCTGATTAAACACAGCAGGTTTTTTGTTTTGTTTTGTTTTGTTTTAAATAGTACATGTGCCTTGGCTTTCAGGCACAAGGACCTTAGCACCATGCCTGACAAGCAGAGTTTGATCATGGAAACCAACATAGTAGTAGAAAATACCTGATGCCTTCAAGTGCTCCTGAACTCGAGAGAACCTCTAGCATATGTCCTCTAGAAGCAAAACAATAAGCACACATACAGAAACACACACACACACACACACACACACACAGAGAGAGAGAGAGAGAGAGAGAGAGAGAGAGAGAGAGAGAGAGAGAGAGAGAGAAACAGAGAGACAGAGAGAGACAGACACAGAGACACAGAGACACACAGAGAGAAAATAAATGTACATTTAAAGGAGACATGATAGTTAAAGAGATTTTTTAAATTGGATTCTGTGTAATTTGCGGGAAACATCAATATGTTGTGATTAGCTTCACTTCTGAACAGGGCCAAAGTCAGAAGCATTGACTAGAATAGTTAACCACCCACAGGTCATAGTGAGCTTCTTTCTGCCAGTATGCCACCAGCGGTGAGTTTGTCCTGCCATCTCTTGTTGAGGACCAGCAGTGAGTTTGTCCTGCCATCTCTTGTTGAGGACAGTATCTTTATGTGAGGTGGATGCAATTACTATTCTCATTGATTAGGTCATTAAGAATTCCGGGAAATCACATGCTGTAGGAACCATGTTCAGGTGAGCACATTACTCTGTGTAGGCCAGACAGATTTCCCTGGTGTATTGTCTTGTGTTTTGTGGCAAGATTGTTGAGTCAGTAGTATATCCATCAGGACAACTTGGTTGTAGGACTGGACAAACTGGAGCAGGTGACATGGTGTATGAGGAGTGGAGAAAGTCTTCCTCATCTTATTTATGTTCTATAAATGTGACAAATTCCACAGGGCTGTAGTCATCTTCTCTTGTCTTCCAGGGTTTGAGAGGTGGTCACTTTGTTACCAAAGTTCTTTTCACATCTGTGATGAACTGAAGATTCAATATGCAGTGAACATCACAGAACAAAGTCAGCACTTTAATGGTGTAAGCCTGACACAGCATCCTCAAAGGTTCTTCAGGGAGCCTAGCAGAAACACACATCTCTAGGATATTTTCCATAAAATACAACTTTTTCAGTTTTCCATGATGTTGCAGTACCAGACTATAATAATCTCATGTAGGGAGACATCATATCATGCTGTTTTTACTAGAAACTAAATACTGGTGATTGACTCATGTCAGATTAAAGTCAATCCAAAAGCAACAAAGTTTCTATTTAGTCAGAAAATTCTTTTTAGTCTTCATTAATCCATTTCTCTCAGAGCAACATTCTGAGTAGATGAAAAAATGTAGGCTGATGTCTGGGACCTTTGAGGTGATTCCCTTCTGCAGTTGGTTAGTGAGTGTCGGAATTACAATCTCTCCCACATCCACCCTGTGACAGATGATGCAGACCAGTTTTGGGTATACTGAATCCTTACATACAATGTATGCTCATGGTTCATGGCCAAAAATATTGTCTTAACCTCTTAATATGATTTATAACAAAATCAATTTCTAATTGTTATGAAATCCTAATACACTATCCTATGTTTAAATAAACCTCATATAGAAAATATAGGTTTTCTTTTGGCCACCAAGCATAACCATCCAGACTGGTACTCATATATGATGTAGATTAAACATTCAAGAGATAGAAGCAACATGTATAACACATTGAACATAACAGATATGTATACCACCCTACATACATATAACACATTCATATGTATAAAACACTCAGAGAGAGACATACATGTACACAAATGCTCACACACACACACACACACACACACACATTCTCTCTCTCTCTCTCTCTCTCTCTCTCTCTCTCTCTCTCTCTCTCTCTCTCTCTCTCTCTCTCTCTCTCTCACTCTCTCTCTCCCACAACTGAAGTGTTTGGGATTTGACTCATCACAAATCTGTGACAGTCACCATGATGTCCCAGGAGGTGACATGACTGCAATCCTGCAATTGGAGTAAAGGAAATGTGGATAAGTCATGGAAAACTCCGAATTTGAAACAACTTATACTTCTTATATTATATGAAAAGAAAGTCTCATGTGATCTAGGCTACACCATATATCCTAGAAAGCACAGAAGGATCTAGGTGTTATCCTCCTGACTCCTGCTTTCCCGAGCTATGTTATAGTCAAGCAGCAATTTGGCAGATTCCAGAAGTGGAAGTTCTGGAACTGAATCCAGGGCCTATAGTTTAAAACACAAACAATCTCACTGCAGAGCCCTGTCCCAAGCCTCTAATGTGAAAAAGCTCACTGTAGAGCAGTAGTTCTCATCTTAAAGGTGAGATTATCTTGTTGGTGGCAGCTATGGGAAAGGGGCTGGGACCCAGTACTCCTCCCTACTTCTCCTCATGATCAGAGTCTGTGTCACTATGTATCTTGACAGATATTTTACAGAGTCACTTGCAAAGTATTGCTTTATTAAAAGGATCAGTAAGTCCAGTAGTATTGGAGTCATTGTATAAATCAGATGATAAAATTTATCTAATAGTCTTTGAGGAATGCTTAAATATAGCATACAAAGACCTGAGGAGTACTTAGTCTGACTCAGTTTGGCTACATAATGTCAGATAGCTTTAAACTCATGATTCACCTGCTATACCTGTCCTGCCGCTGGCTTTGTCGATATGCTTTACATTGGCCAGAAATAGAAAGGATCATTACAACTTGGAACCTTGGGAGTAGATTTCCAGGTAATTTTTTATAATCATGGCAATCTCTTTCAACTTTGCAATACTTAACATTGTTATATTACAAGACAGAGCTATGTAGTTTAGAATACATCTGTTCGGATCTTCTTCCTCCCATCTAACTGAAAAAACCTTCTCTGCTTTTGATCCATGAGAGTACTCAACTGGGAAGAAGGGAGATGATAAAATGTGTAACAGAATCCACTGATCTTATACAGAAGCAGGCACTGCACAATCACCTGACTCCAGATCCAGGGCATCTGACAAACTCTTCTCAGCACTACAGGTGCTGAACCCACAGATAAGAGGCTTAAACTGAAAATGGTATCTGCTTTCACAAGTCTACACAATGATGGTACAGAAAGAAACATAGAAATATACATGTTTTACAAAAGAAATCTTAAATTATATGAGGTCTTAATATTTTTTGTTATAATCAAGAGTATAATGCTATATATATACACACATACACATATATATTATGACACACATAAAGCACACATACGCAGAGACAGAGAGAGACAGACTGACTGAATGACTCTTGGAATTAGCAGTCTGATATAGGATCTAAGTTTAGTTTGGATCTCTGTGACTGAATTTCTGGTTCTTATATATTTTATGGGACAGGTTCTGGTCCTTTCACTATGTTGCTAAATTTCCTTTGAATCTAAACTCAATGGAAGAGCCCTGGCTGATATGCAATAAAGTGAAAGAATCTTGCTATCTGGGGCTGATCTGACACACAGAGATCTGATCATACTAAGTGTGTGACCAGAGAAAATAATATGGGAGAAGAAACTACCTCCCTAGAGAGTTAGAACCATACTCTTCCAGACAAACTTCCTGGCCAAAATTTGCATAATTAACCTATCTTGCATATTTTTCATTTGCATTCAGATCGCTGACTGGGAGTTAGTTAATGACTCTGATAAAGCATTAAATAAGCTAATGGATTTAATACTTTGTTCTTTTCCTCATGTTACTGGGGATGGAATTCAGAGCCTCAAGCATGCTGCTCTCACACTCTGACCCTGAAGTACACTCCAGTTTTGCTTCCTTAATCTTATCTTTATGTTATTAGTTACCCCAGATATCAGGTGTGAGGGACAGAAAGGACTAGCATCTCAGAGACAGTCAATGACTAGATTTCAAATATGAGAAAACTTATATCCACTGATACCTGCATCCTAGATATTTGGTTATTGTGAATTGTTAAGAAGAGGGTGGTGAAGATGAACTGCCAGGAGGGTAAGGAAAAAATGATGAACCCAATCAGCACTGTGTCCTGCCTGAATACACGGCCTTGATTACGTGTACAAAGATACATACACAGAAGAGAGCTGTGTCCTGTCTGTTGGCGTGCAACCCTCTCCGTGGACAATCGGATATTTCTTGTAGTCCAGTAGGTGTCAGTGTGAAAATTCCAATTCTGAAATGAGAAAAGGCAGACTCAGTTGCACACATTTGCCTCTAAGCCCAAGTTTCCTATGTCTCTCTTTTCCACCTTTCTCTCTAACTTTTTCATTTGTTTCTGTTTTCTTTTAGTCATTCTTCTCTTTTTTTCTTAGATGTCTCTTTTTTCTTAGATGTCTCTCCCTCTTTCTCTTTTACCATCTCATCTCTCTTAAAACCTCCCATCTCTCTTCTCATCTTCTTTGCACAATGTTTCCCTTCTATTTTAGTAACTGTGGACTATGTCCACCTATTGTAATTGATCATGGTCCATGCTGTCCTCCTCCTAGACCTTGACATCCATGTCCTAGTTTTAATTATCCTCTAGTTTCATAGTTTTTCTCCTTTCTTTTTTTCTTTGATGTCTTTCCCTCTGATCTTCCATCTACCCTTTCTTATTTATTTATTCACTTATTCATTCATTCACTTTCCTTCCTTTTGTCATACCCCTCTTTCTTCTCCTCTCTCATCTCTGAGTCTTTTCCTCTCTCCTCTGCGCCCTCCTCCTCTTGCATCTTTATCTATATAAACATCTCTGTCTCTATATCTCTGGATCCCTTTCTTGCATGATAATCTAAGTGGGCAAGGAAGTCAACAGTAGAAATATGTAGGAAGAACAATGTAGCAATGGGTTAGGTCTGTTTAAACCAATAAATTTGAGGGAGAAGGGACAAATTTCTAAAGCCAGAAATTTTGTTCCTGTAGCACATCAAGTCTACAAAAAATATTATAAAAGAAAGCAGGATGATTCATTGCTTGATCGATAGTACCTCTCCTGAAGAATTCAGAATAACACATCATTGGGAAATAAAAGACCTGAAACTCTTATACAATGTTTTCTGTGGAATTTCTCCAATCTCTGCTTCTTGAGGAAATTTCATGAGAGGTTGTCTTAGAAAACTAGCAGAGGTGTCATATTATCTTTTAAGAGTGGCTGGTGATCATTAGAATATGCACCTTAAAGGAAGGCTTTCATAGCAATCAGTTAAGACATTCTGTACATAGACAGTTTTTAAATAGTTTGGAGCCATTGACAATGTTGTAATTCTAAATTCCAGACTTGAATCTCACATACTTACTGTTTATACTTGGGAGCACATACCACAGCTATGGATTCAGGGAGCATCATTTGGTATGCAAAATGTATGTGTAGATCTACACTTGAAAGAAAGGCTGTCTGGGTTGGATGGGTCTGAGAAGACAAAAGAAGTCAAGAATTGTAAATTAGCCCAGTCAACTATGCTTGATTCACCAAGGAAGGGAGGCCATGGATCATTAACAATCTGTTCTCTCCTGTGATTCCCAAAATCTCTCCATGCAGACCCACATCTGTCATGTGGAAAAGGAAAATTGAACCATCTGCCTTGCCCTGCTACATCATAAAGTTCAAAATGAACTGAGGAAAGGAAAAATCATGCAAAATTTAAATAAATAATATATCTAATAAAAAACACAGTAAAGGTGCTATGGGCATGGCCTAGTGCCTGCTTAGCATGGATAATAAAACATCATGAATAAAAAAGGAAGGTTTTCTCCTTTACTGCCTCTGTTTTCAATTTTGTGAATGGGCACCATGACCAATTGAACATTTATAAAGAATTTAATCAGGGCTCCTTACAGGTCCAGAACTTCAGTCCATTATCATCATAGCAGATAGCATGGCATCATCCTGGCAAACATGGTGCCAGATGAGCAGAGAGTTCTACATCTTGTTTGAAAAACAAACAGGAACATAAAATCTCACAGGAAGGAAGAAGGGTTTCAGAGTTCATGCCCAAAGTGACACACTTCCTGCAAGAATGAGACTCCTACTCCAACAAGGCCATACCCTCTATAATAGTGTCACTTCCTTTTGATCATCCATGCCTACTAAAGCCTGATGTCTAGACAGTAACTATTTCAAGTTTTGTCCTTCACTTCTAACCCATGTCTGCTTCCTTCCTGCCAACAGCACACTGATTAAATCATCATTTTTTCTGATGACTACTTCAACAATCTCTCTGGGAATGCAGCTGTTGACATTGAATCCTTCCTCTGAGACCCATGGGATTTCTCCCAATGTGAAGAGGAGCTACTACAGTCCTTCTGATGTGGTACTGTACTATTCACACGATCATACTATGACTCTTTCCTTTACTTCCCTCCCATTCTCACTGGGTCACCAGATGTAACTACCCATCAGACAAATACATGCATGAGTCCCCACTTACAGATAGTAATCTTACAGAGAGTAATAGTTGCAACCCAGTTAAAAAAGTTACATTTCTGCCCAATGAACGTGAAGTACTGCTAGAATTGAGGAGGTTCTCATATAAAATGGAGGAAGACATGGTGAGATCAAGAGAGGTTTCAATGTCAGAGGAAGGAAGGGAGAAATTTGGAGCAGGCTTTTAGCAAATTCTCATTTCTATCTCTAAGTTGTGTATGCATATAGATGCTTCCACCTTGAGCCCTTTAACAACTCTATTTATGTATGTACACTCACAACTATGCCATAATTTAAAACATCAAGCTTTTGACAACTAAAGTGAAATCAAAGAAAAATTGAAGAAAACAGCAAACAAGAAGATTCCATGTCCAAACCATCTCACAGGTCCTACATGTCAGTAATCTGCTAACCCATTCCCTAAGAGCACCCTCCTCAATTCAAATTCCCCTAGATTCTAGGTCCTAGATGCCAGCTTCAGTACAACCATTATGACAGACTCCATATTGGCCAATTCCTCATCAAGTGACTTTTAGTTTTGAGGCACAGCATTACTGTTCACTCAACTTGGCACCAAATTCACTACCTACAAGTATTATTGTCCTGAATGCTGGGGGTCCAGGAGTGTGACAGTACACCCAGATTTTATGACATTATTGAACATTGCAATCTCTGCCCACCATGACTTAGAAGGCATTAAGTCAATATCCTCAGAGCTCCAGCAGGTCAAATCCTGACGTCATTCTTCCTGCATCCCTGTTATGTGGCTTCTGAGAACATCATATCCAGTTCTCCTTCACCCTTGTTTCTTCTTCATCCCTATATACCTGCTTTCCTCATTAGACATTCATCTAATCTGCCAGGGAATTGTTTCTCTTGCAGCCAGTTCTCCCTATTTACCAGGTTCATGACCCACCTGCATGTGGCTCAGGTCCCTCTTTAGGTTTCTCACAACATCCTCCCAATGTTGATGCAGTTGGAATATCTAACATGTGCCTTCAATTCCAAACAGTATAACTGAACCCTGCTGTCAAGGTCTGTCCTCTTCTACAGCCCTATTCATGTTTATGAGAGGAACACTTCTAACTCCATGAGTCCAATTGAATTCCTGCCCAGTCTGACTCCTCAGCCTCTACCCCTATTGCCTGGGTATCTGAATTACCCTGATCCATCCTACACACAAACAAGACTATCACCTTCTCATCCTCATTCCATGGTATAAGCTCTCAAACCACACCTGACATTCCCTTCCCAAGGAGCCCTTCAACTCCTTAATTTTAACTTCTGGAGTATGGCATTGGTTACATCATTCTTTTGCTCAGGATAGACCAGAGTTTTCTCTCTACTCAAAATCACTCTCTATTTTCACATTCCATCCTAGACAAGGTATGCCATGGTTCTCTTTGGTGATATCAGTGCAGATCAGGCATTCGTTTCCAATACAAACCACGAATCCCAGACAACAGAAATGCTCACTGATGGATGCAAAAAATGTGGTATATCTACACAATGGAGTACTATTCAGCCATTAGAAACAATGAATTCATGAAATTCTTAGGCAAATGGATGGAGCTAGAGAATATCATACTAAGTGAGGTAACCCAGACTCAAAAGGTGAATCATGGTATGCACTCACTAATAAGTGGATATTAACCTAGAAAACTGGAATATCCAAAACATAATCCACACATCAAATGAGGTACAAGAAGAAAGGAGGAGTGGCCCCTGGTTCTGGACAGACTCAGTGAAACAGTATTCAGCAAAACCAGAACGGGGAAGTGGGAAGGGGTGGGTGGGAGGACAGGGGAAGAGAAGGGGGCTTGCGGGACTTTCGGGAAGTGGGGGGGGGCTAGAAAAGGGGAAATCATTTGAAATGTAAATAAATTATATCGAATAATAAAAAAAAAGTGAAAAAAAAAAAAGAAATGCTCACTGATATAGGATCTCCACGTATCTCTCTCCAATATGATCCCCTCTCCCATAAACTTTTTGGGCACTTCTTCCCAAGTCATCATGTCACTTTACATGTGACAGCTCTTCCTGTGCAACCCTCACTGTCCTATATTTCTCACCTGAAGTATATTGTGCACTTTGTCTCATGTGACTTGGTGCTCATTTTTGTGTGATTTCCCTTTTGAGTCCCAAGCCACAAAAGGCCAATATCAGTTGGGCATAACATATTATTAAATTAGGCACAGCAGGAAGGATTTATACAATTGGAATGAAGAGCATCAGCACTTCCCAAGGTCTGAATAGAAGTTTTTTGATCTCACAAAAAACACAGGTAATCCTCCTCCTTGGGGCTTATATTTGTTGTTAGAAGAAATTTAATAGTTTTGTGAACTTCAGTCTTTGAAAATGACAGAATCATCCAAGGGACACTCTAGGCAAGTAAATGTGTTTTCTTGAAAGTCAAAAGATGTATGCTCTACATGTTCAAACACTTCAAAATCTTGCATGTAAGATCATTTTGGTGTACACAAAGGAAGTACTTTTTCATAAATAAAAAACACAATCATGAGAACAGACTCTCTTGGCTTACTTAAGTTTCATTTCTATACCTTTTAGGTATATGGTTGTAGTGGCTATTCCTAGTTGTCAACTTGACTATATCTAGAATGAACTACAATCTAGAATTGGAAGGCTCACCTATGATCCTAATCTGGAGGCTCAGAGATATAAGTTTCTGACTTGGATCTTGGCATGGAGATCTTGAAGCATAGTGGCTATGAATTTTAGAAGATTAAGACAAGGAGATGTCCAAGTTCAAGATCATCTGGGATTAAAGGCATGGAGGCACACGCCTTTAATCTGGGCCACACCCTCTGCTGGAGAACCACAGGCAAGTAATCTGGTCCACACCCTCTGTTGAAGACCTACAGCCTTTAATCTGGGCTACACCCTCTGCTGGAGATATATAAGGACATTGGAAGAAGGAAGGTTCACACACTCTTCCTATATTGCTTGTCTCTTGGGACTGAGCAACTGCTAGATCATTGGACTTCCATTCACAGCTGCTGCTGTCCATTTTGGGGGAGTTGGATAATAGACTGTAAGTCATTGACAAATTCCCTAACTAGATAGAGTTCTGTGACTCTAGAGAACCCAAACTAATACAATGGTCTATGTACATTTTCTCATATATCGTAGCAAGCTACCATTCTCCACGCAGTTTCACATGAAGTTGAAAGTTTGAACAATTACTCCTAGTAAGACATAAAATACAAAGAGCTATAAAAGTGCTAGGAAATGCTCCTTTGATTTGAAATGCACACTTGATTATATGTGCTCAGAGCCGATGATCTGGAATGAATTGACTCTGTGCACAGCAAGTTTTAGGTAGGCTGTTTCAAAGAAACAGAAAAGGAACCCTCATTCCCAGAGGTCCTTTTGCTTACATGTATCCATCCTAATGTAATAAGTCCTAGTCCTTCTTGAATAAAGAAGAGATCCTCCTCATGCTTTGCACAGCAATAATCTGGGTCTCCTTCCTGGACAGGAATGAGGATATGGCTGATGTGATATTCCTCTCCTACCTGCCAGGAGAAAACAACTTGTCACAACTCTTGGAGGTCTCAGACCCATTCTCTCAGACACACAATAGGCCCCAGACCAGACAGTGCATGAATCTCATTTTTCTTTCTCACTTTGTGGTTTCAAATCCTTGGCTGCTCTTGTGCTTTGCTGAGATACAGTTAAAAAGGAACAGATGTTGAGTAGAAATGTAGATGTCCAGCTTGACACCTTTTGGTGTTAGGGTCTTTCCAGTAGCAGCCAGTAAGATTGCTCAGGAGTCTAGAGATGCCTAGGAAACTAATGCTCAAAAGCTTACCCAAGTAGATACTCAGACCAGGACTTAAAAGCCATTGATTTCTGGTTACAACGAGGCAACTTGTCTGTTTCCGTGACTTATGCCTGGCTGCCTGCATTTCTGCTTTCTGTCTGCATTCTTTTAACTTTAGGTAATATAGAACTCTGACACTGAGGGGCCCAGTGTTCCAGACTTGAGGCAACTGTCCAGCACCTATGCCTTATCTTACTGGTGAGCTTCAGTCTCACTCCTTTTTTCCTGACCCAGATGAAATTTGAACAACTTCTACACAAGGCTTGTCCAAGTGAGAAACCGATGATGACTCACCTGGCCATTCTAAGGTGCCAGTTTCTGCAGCCTCCTTGGCAGCTGATGATGTTGTTGGAGCTGCTTCATCACAGGCTTTCTTTTCTGAAGGCACTACTGTTGGGCTGAGGGTTGCAGTTGTTACTGAATAAGGCTGAGCTTCCTTTGATGAAATTGGTGGTCCAGCACCCACCTCCCCACCTTGTTTATTTTTCTTGAGAACCATACAGTTTTAGAAAAGGAAAGGAAGCCCATTTTGAAAATCGGGTTCTGATCTTTCTTTTTTCCTCCCACAATGATTCCTTCTTGGACAGTTCTTCTTCTTCTTTCTTCTTCTGCAGGAAAGGAAAAGAATTTAGTTCACTACTTCATATTTTGGAAGAAGCTTCTTTTCAGCCCAGATATGAACAAAGTGTACTTCCCTTAAAGTCTGACATTTCAGCCTAGGGCCTGTATCCCTGGTGTTTTGGAAAATCCATTCTTCTACCTTACTATTTTCCTGTTTTAATAAAGTTAGGTCTCAGTCTTCTTAGTATGCCATGACATTGTATGTGTGTGTGTGTGCGTGCACGCGCATGTTCATGTGTGTTGATTGGATTACAGAGGGCATGTGGAGCCCTTTCATTGACTCACACACTTCAAAGACACTGCACAAGACAGTTCTGGGAACAGACTGTGTAGATGTCACACAGTCCTCCTATATCCATGCATCTCCTCACACTGACCTTTTTTGTCAAGCAAATGAGATTTTCTTCAGAGTATTGATTTATCAGGTCTCTCTTCCGGTCCTCAGCCCTCACAAAAATCTGTTTTGTTGTTTGCAATACAAAACCAAAATGGATAATTAGAAAAGTGCTAATGTCAGAAAAGAGAGAAAGAAAAGAAGTTGGCAGGGACAGCAGTATCTCGGGCATGACTTGGACCCCATTCCCAGCTATCCACTCTGTACAGAATTCTTAAAATAGCATTGCCCGCCCTTCCTTCTAGTGTCATCATCTGTGGCTTTTCTGTGAGCAGCTGTGTTCTGCTCTGGAGTTTTTGGTGAGCCACATTGAGAATGAAAACCTACCTTGAGAATATTTGATTTTTTATAAATCTCTAGAACCTCTTTGTAGTTTTTATTCACAGGGAGCTTTTCCACATAGAGTATAAAGGAATAGAGTGGAGAGACTAAGTTGTGCAGAGAAATTAAACTGTCTAAATGAGTCCATAAGGAAATTTTGATTCTGTGGTCAGTGCTTCAGAAGTTACTGGTGTTTAATAAGGCACACCCTGAGATCCCAGATCCATTTCCATTATTTAGACTGGAGAAAGACTATCAAAATTCTTCCATGAAACTGGCACATTCAGCAAACATTAGCTGTCAATAAGCATAGTTAAAGTGACACAGTGCCAGTTGGTCATTTCAACACCCAGGAGGCACCAGATAGATCCACAATCCTTGAGGAAACAGGATGGACTCCTGGACTTCATATTAGGAAATAAACACAGTGGTCTGAGTCTTTCATTCCCACTATTAATCTTTGCTCACATAACACTTTTGTTTATTGCTTCCTGGGAATGTACCACCTTACCTCAGACATCACTAGGTAATGAGAGGACATACTGAGGGTGCTCAGTTCTAGGTGGTGATGTTCCCTGGGTACCTAGTCTCATGATGCACTGAAAGATGCTAGTAAACTGCTTCAACTCTCATGTCTGTCCAAGATTCAAGATTCACTGCCTTGATATGACCAGAAACTCAGTCTGGGAAACTGATGTATGGGAAAACATGTGACTCCTTGGTAAGAGAGATTTGTTATTGGAGAAGGGAAGAAATGAGAGTAGATTTATTATGATCTCAAGAAGATGCCTTCATTTTACTGGAAACCACCAGTGGAAAACCAAGAGAAACCCTGTTGTAGTATGTGTACAACAAAGGGAATGCAAACTGTGGTACCTCTACTCATCTGTAAATCTAAGCTCTCTAGTTGTGGAACAATAATTGATATACCTACTAAACATTTAGTCTTCTGAAGATCAATTAAATCATGTCCAGAAAACCCCTCCCTATACTACACACACACACACACACACACACACACACACACACTATATCTCCTTATATTCTGTTTCACAAAATTTAAGGCCAAATAGGATTGGTGAGACTTTTGCATTTTCCCCTTACTAAAGTCAAAGCACCCTTGTCACTGAGGCTGTAAGAACTATTTCATGGTGGCAGCTTTGCAATCTGTATTTTACTCTTCCTACGCAATATAATGAACAGTTTGGAGAAATTTCTAAGGATGGTTAACCACACTGAAGCCAGGTAGTCAACAGTCCTCTGGTGACTGTGGAGCTACAGGAATGCCTACCTCTCTCCCATAGAACTCAATAGGCGTGGGCACCCATCAAAGACAGTCCTGTGACTGTTTACATCAGGGAGATTTGAAAATCAAAAATAGCTATCAGTTCAGATACACACTGATTTTCAGCCCTCTTTTCTTCCACTATGAGCTGGACCTTGTGTACCATTATAGTTCCTCATTTATAATACCACCACATTTTGTCCTCATATCTTTAAATCACAAGAAAAAGTCTGTGTGGGTAGTGCCAGAAATCTGATGAAAATATAACATCCTCAAGTTCTATAGCTGTGAACAAAGAGGAAAACCCTGAATAGAAAAGCAGACTGAGCAAAAAAAGTTTTGGGGAAAAGGAGTATAAACTGCAGGTTCTCACGTGAGGAATTTGTGGTAGAGCACAAGGGCTGCTTCCTTTTGTCCACAGTGATCAAGGTCAGCTGCCATTTTGGAGAAGTATTTGCTCAGGCTCATGTAAAATGCTAATGAATAATTCTTGTTGATTTCGATGTTCTGCCCAAGAGCACTTAACAGTTGGAGCCGCTCTTGGGGAAGAAGAGTGGCATTATCATGCCTGGCGATGTTCTAAGACAGAAAAAAAGACAGTAAACATCAAAACACTTTGTCTGGCATGCTGCCATTTCAGCTCTCTAGCACATTCATGCCTTTGCACACAAACACACACACACACACACACACACAATTGTGTATGTATATCTGTGTCAGATTCACAAACCTCTCTCCCTAAAGAAATTAGAATGAATAGAACACCCCTTGTGTCAATTCAGCTTCATACATTTAGTGAATAATCATACTTTGCTATTTCTTGTTATGCTAGTAAAGTGGTAGAATTGGGATTAGGGCTGTCTCTTCCAATTAAAAACATAATGCAAAGGAGCTCTGAGGGAATGTTCAAGTTAAGCAGCTGGCTTACAAATAGGCTATTTATTGAAATCAGGACCAGAAGACTTCACATAGCTGTGAGTGGTTGTGTACACATAGGAGGGTTATGCATTTGCATAATCATGAGGAATGAAAACTAAGTTCCTGATGTTTAAGAGGTTCAGAAATTAAGGCTGAGAAGCTTCAGTAGGCCATACAGGCTTTGAGAACTCTGAGAACCTTGGACCACTGCGTTGTACAGGCTGTCTTGGGTTAGAGTGTTTGAGGGCATTGTTCAATATAGTGTGAAGACTAACTGGACAGAGCATTGACCTGTTTTCCCTGATCCCAGTGGCAATATAAGGAAATAATTATATATGACCAGTTGGGTGAAAACATTTGAGGATCACCAGTCTAAATACAGAAAAGGACATTGAGATGTTAAATTTGCCTCAAAGAATTCCATGCAAATTACCTTTATTTGTAGCTGTGTTAAGAGCACAATTGTTGTTCCAGTACAGAAAGTTATATCATTGCCTAGACTCTGTTGGTCTGAGTGCCTTGGGTTCAGGAGGTTCCCACCTGTCACAAGATGAACAATAAGTTAGGAAAGGAAAACTTTGCTTCTTTGTGAATTAATGTTATATTACATTAATGTATGCATTGCTAAATAAACCACTATGCCATAGTAAGTCAATCTCCATTGAAAATTCCTGGATATTTGCTGCATAAAGCCATTCCAGGACCAGGGCTCTCTCCTTCCTCTCCTAGTTTCTTCTTGGGAATGATTTGATATGTGACAGGACAGAGAAGTGGGAGGGGGTTGATTGGGGAACAGTCAAATGCAAGAGGACTTATGGGATTATGCTGAGGGGCAAACCAGGAAAGGGAAAATCATATGTAATGTAAACTAAAAATATAGAAAATAAAAAAGAGAAAATTCCTATAGTTGATAAGTGTTGATTCAATCCATATTTCAATTAAAATTGTGTTTTACTCTGCAATATGTGTTGTGTCTACCATCCTGCTTCAGTCACTGAATTATAGGAATAAAAATCTGTATCTCCATGGCCCCCTAGTGCTCAGGTGGCATATTTTCACAAGTAATGCTGCCACTGGCACTTTTTAAAAAGATTTTGCCTGGAGGACCACAGCAGGTAATATAGTTTCTCTGTGTCCTAGACATGACACACAGTCAGATTTTCTGTCCTGAAGTTTCTATTCAAACCATAAAGATCTGGTCCATGCGGGTTGTACTCTGAGTCCCCAGTAGGACACAGGTGCAAATCCTGGCAGGTCAGCCAGGACAACCCTGTCCGTAGAGGGTTGGCAGATGTGGCAGCCAGTTTCCCTCCCATCACAACACTGCTACTGAAGAGCACTGCAGTTCAAAGGTTAATGTGGAAACTGAGTGCAAGATGGCTGCCACAACGTGACATTTTGGCTTTGAGCATTCCTGTGTACACCCCAGCTCTCTGTCTGCTTCTCTGGAAAACCTCTCATGAACTACCTGGGTGCTTTCTCTACGTTGTGCTCTCCTAAGCACTCTACCTCTAGGTGTGCCCAGAGCCTGTTAGTTTTGCTGCTATGGAATGTGAAGATCCTTATAATTAAAGAAGGAATGCTCTGTCCAAAATCATGAGCTCAGATATATCAGGGCCAAAACTGACACTAGGGCACCAGATTCTATTTCAGTACATTCCCTATGCTTCCACACTGTCTGGACTTCTCAAAATATATAGGGATATCACATTGGAGGGCAGAAGCTGGTGTGTCCTGTGTGTGACTGGCACTACATACAGTGTGACCACATGACAAAGCATGCTCATCCACACATGACAACCAAGAAGATCCCAGGCTGGCAGGCGGAGGTGGGCAAGCTGAACAGAATCCCCTTGGCAGAGAGGCCCGGGAGCATCCTCGAACCCTTGCCGGTCTTTGGCTGAGGCACCCTGTGGCATCCATCACCTTCAGGCTTCTTCGAAAGCCTCTTCAGGAATGGAATCTATGTTCCTCTCCACAAATAAACATGGCCTCTGGGCTGTTGAATGGGGGGGGGGTTTCTGATGGAAGTATATTAATTTACTTTTCTGATTGGAAATCTGTTTTGTATTTTTTCTAGTTTAGAACTTTTTCTCTGTCTCTCTGTATGTGTATCTCTGTCTCTCTCTGTCTCTGTCTCTGTCTCTGTCTCTCTCTCAGTCTGTCTCTCACTCTTGTAAGGAAAAGGAAGAAAATTTGCTCTAAATCATCAGCATTCAAACAAACATTTCTGCAATACAATTTACAAAATCTGGATTTTTTTCTACTTTTCTGCTCATGTTTTGTAGAAATGAGGCAGTGTTCTTATATTTATAGTTTCATAAAAATATTTATACTGTACTCAAATTACCCATTTGTGGAGAGACAATTTTGCAGCCTTCTATTCCATGTTTTGTAACAAAGTTTTGTACTTATCCAGCTTGAGAGTACGCCTGGTAGGTAGTCAGAAAGAAACAAAATAACAAGTATGATACCAGCCTTGTATAGTGATTGTTTTAGATCAGAACTGGTTGAATAGAGAAGCCTTAAAATGGAAAATAAATTTGGGGGTTAGTTTCTTTGTATCAGTTTCACGGGGAATTATAGCGATCAACCTTGTTTCCCACAGAACTATAATTATGGTTGAGTAGAACTAATCATGTGAGTCTGACCATCCATGGAGGGTGTGCCCAGGTCTGCCTGGGCTGCTTGTTGGGCAGTTTAGCAGGATCAAATGTGGAATGGCAGCCCAGAGCAAATGATCCCATGTCCTGTCTGTACTTAAGCAACGAAACCAAGAATGTAGACACAGAAAGTTTGAGATTGCACTTTGGCTTTTTTTTTTATTATTATTATTATTCAAATTTTTTATTCGATTTTTTTTATTTACATTTCAACTGATTTCCCCTTTTCTGGTCCTCCACTTCCTGAAAGTCATATAAGCACTTTGGTTTTTGTTGTGGTTTTATACTGCATGCTGGATTGATGACCACACAGAGAAAAGGAAATGTTTTATTTGTTGTTTAAACTTTCTACCAAAGTGCAAATTCCACAAAGCAAGGCCTTTGTGCAGAGTTGGCTCTGCAGTTCAGATGCATTTCCCACATACAAAATACTGAGAAATGTGTCACTAAATGGCAGTAACTGTCACCTAACTGCTTTTCCAGTCATTGTGTGTGAAGGAAATTATTTTGCTCAAACAAGAAGATTTGGAATGGCGATTTTGTAGCTTGTCTGAAAACAGATCTTAGGCACTGCTTTTATGCCTCAGGAACAGTTGACCTATACACAGGTGATCGCAAAAAAGGGTAGTTTTAGTTAAAATTTTGGAAGCTCAGGCAATACAGTAAGTGTGAGAACAGGCAAATGGCATTGTTTTGGCAGCCTGAGAATATTGTTGTGAGGGATGAATTAGGTCTTGTATTTGCCTTTTAATAATTGGTGTTTTTATTTAATTATATATTTTTATTTTCTATATTCTTTGTTTACATCCCAAATGACTTCCCCTTCCCAGTTCCCCCCTCCCCATATGTCCCATAAACCTTCTTCTATCCACTCATTCTCCAATCACCTCCCTCCTTTTTCTCTGTCCTGATCCTCCCCTCCAATGCTGGGTCAATCCTTTCCAGGATCAGGACCCTCTCCTTACTTCTTCATGGGAGTCATTTGTTATGCTAATTGTGCCTTGGGTATTCAGAGCTTCTGGGCTAATTAATATGCACTATTCGGAGATTGCATTCCATGTTTATTCTTTTGTGATTTGGTCACCTCACTTAGGATGATATTTTCCAGATCCAACCATTTGCCTACAAATTTCGTGAATTCATTGGTTTTAATTGCTGAGTAGTATTCCATTGTGTAAATATACCACAATTTCTGTATCCATTCCTCTATTGAGGGACATCTGGGTTCTTTCCAGCTTCTGGCTATTATAAATAAAGCTGCAATGAACATAGTGGAGCATGTGTCCTTATTGCATGCAGGGCAATCCTCTGGGTAGATTGCCCAGGAGTGGTATAGCAGGGTCCTCTGGAAGTGTCATGCCCAGTTTTCTGAGGAATTGCCAGATTGATTTCCAGAGTTTTTTCTGGCTGACTCCCAAGCTCATGCTTAGTTGCCCCGGACCTCCTTTCAAGGAATGGTGGACAATGTCCACAGTTGCATGGGTCCTCCTTCATCAATTAACAACCCCTCCCAGACATGCCTAAAGACCATTTTCATCTTAGTGATCCATAGTTGCTATACTTTTCTCAGGTGGGGACAAGATATCCTCAAAGTTAACACTAAGATGTTTAAATGAGATTTTTTTTAAGTACAAGTGCACATTTTATTTCAACGTTCTTCATATGATGGTCGACTATGCTCATTCTTTTACCTGACTCTCTTAAACATGGTTACAATAAATATGTATGTGCAGTTATGTGTGTGCAAAGCTGACTTAAAGTCCTTCCACTAGAGATGGAGAAGTTGTATACCTAGACTAGATTTCATTTTTATTGCTAGTTTCTTCAATAACTACCTTATAGATCGCCATTCTATATCTCCACTGATAATCAACACAGTACAAATATTTTTCACAGATCTACAGAAATAATTGTAAAATACCTATTGAACCCAAAATACCCTGAAAGCTAAAGCAATCCTGGGCAAAAAAGTAATACCAGATACCTCACAGAAATGTAGTAACAAGAATTGTGCAGCACCCAAAAACAGAAGGGAAGAATTATGAACATAGTAGAATCTCAGACTCGTTTACAGTCTCCAGTTTAGATTAATTGCACTCTCATAAAGTTCTACTTTTATTTTGATACTACACATTGGATATTACACTGAATCACATTAAGGTATGTTTTCCACTCACACCTCACTATAGATGAGAGAGATTCCATTTCTCTTGTGTACCCACTGTTATGTACCTATTAATTGATCCCAGGCCATTGACCATTATTTTTTGCTGATTTTTGCACCTGGAAGCAGTGTATAACTGAGTATTCTCGGTGCAACTTCTATATAGTTCTTTTTTACACTGTCTCCTGATTAGTTTAATTCATTTATTTTCAACTCTTCTTGTCTCTTTTATACAATTGATGTATTTATTTTATATTTTATGCTTTTTATTTCTTTTTTATTAGATCTTTCCTTAATTTACTTTCCAAATGTAAACCCAAAGGGTTCCAAGGCATGTAATAAGGATACATTCTCCGCTATGTTCACAGCAGCCCTATTTATAATAGCCAGAAGCTGGAAAGAACCCAGATGTCCCTCGAAGGAGGAATGGATACACAAAATGTGGTATATATACACAATGGAGTACTATTCAGCCATTAAAAACAATGAATTCATGAAATTCTTAGACAAACTGCAGAATTCTTAGATGAAGCTGCAGAATATCATCCTAAGTGAGGTTACCCAATCACAGAAGAACACTCATGGTGTGCACTCTCTGATAAGTGGATATTAGCCTAGAAGTTTGGAATAACCAAGACACATATCACAATTCACATATCAAATGAAGCCCAAGAAGAGGGAAGGAGAGGCCCCTGGTCCTGGAAAGACTCAGTGCAGCAGTGTAGGGGAATACTAGGTCAGGGAAGCAGGAAGTGGTGGATTGGGGGGGCAAGGGGAGGGAAGAGGGATTATGGGACCTTCGGGGAGGGAGAATCCAGGAAAGGGGAAGTCATTTAAAATGTAAATAAAGAAGATATCAAATAAAAAATATTGTCCACTTTCCTAATTTCCCCTTCAAAAATACTCTATCCCATCCCCGCCCCCCTGCTCACCAATCTACCAACCATATCTTCCCTGTCCTGGAATTCCCTACACTGGGGCATCAAGCCTACACAGGACCAAGGGCCTCTCCTCTCATTGATGTCTGACAAGGCCATCCTCTGCTATGTATGCTTCTGGAGCCCTGGGTCCCTCCATATGAACTTGTTGGTTGGTGGTTTATTCCCTTGGATCTCTGGGGTTACTGATTGATTCATATCGTTTTTCCTTCTAGGGGGTTGCAAACCCCATCAGCTCCTTGGTTCCTTTCTGTATATCCTCCATTGCAGATCCTGTACTTAGTTCATTGGTTGGCTGTGAGCATCACTTCTGTATTTGTCAGTCACTGGCAGAGCCTCTCAGGAGACAGCTATATCAGACTCCTGTCAGCAAGCTTTTGTTGACATCCACAATAGTGTCTGGATTTGGAAAGTATATATGGGATGAATCCCCAGATGGGACGGTCTCTGGATTGCCTTTCATAAATTCACTGTTTTTAGTAGTTGCCTAGTGCTCCGTTGTGTAAATGGACCACATTTTCTGCATCCACTCCTCTGTTGAAGGAGAAATGGATTCTTTCCAGCTTCTGGCTCTCATAAATAAGGCTGTTATAAACATAGTGGAGCATGTGACCTTATTACATGTTCAAAGATCATCTTGGTATTTGCCTAGGAGTAGTATTGCTGGGTCCTCAGGTAGTATTTTGTCCAATTTTTAAAACGCATTTCCAAAATGATTTCCAGAGTGCTTGTACTGGCTTGCAACTCCAGCAACAATGGAGGAGTGTTCCTCTTTCTCCACATCCTTGTCAGCATCTGCTGTCACCTGAGTTTTGATCTTAGCCATTCTTATAGATTTTGTTGGAATCTCAGGAATGTTTTGATTTGCATTTCCTTCATGACTAAGTATTTTGAGCATTTCTTTAGGCGCTTTTTAGCCATTCAGTGTTACCTCAGGTGAGAATTCTTTGTTTGGCTCTGTGCCTCATTTTTAATAGGGTTACATTGTTCACTGGATTCTAAGTTCTTGAATTCTTTGTATATATTGGATATTAGACCTCTATCAGATGTAGGATTGGTAAAGATTTTCATAATCTGTTGGTTGCCATTTTGTATGATTGATAGTAGGTGATGGAGAAGCACCATCTTACAGGCAGGGGCAGGGGAATAGGACAGGGAGTTTAAGAAGAGGAAACATTAGCTGGGTGGTGGTGGTGCACGCCTGTAATCCCAGCACTCTGGGAGGCAGAGGCAGGCAGATTTCTGAGTTCAAGGCCAGCCTGGTCTAAAGAGTGAGTTCCAGGACAGCAAGGGATACACAGAGAAACCCTGTCTTGAAAACATCCAAATCCACCCCCCCCCAAAAAAAAGAAGAGGAGACATTGAAAGTAGATTCATTAGAAATGTAAATATAGAAAATATTAAAAAAGAAGAACAAAAGCATCATTAAATAAAGCCGGTTGAATCATGTTCTGTACATAATAAAACTGTATAAATGTTTGCTTCTTTTTTTTTATTCGATATAATTTATTTACATTTCAAATGATTTCCCCTTTTCTAGCCCCCCCACTCCCCGAAAAATGTTTGCTTCTTATATAAAATCCTATGTTTAATGGTTCCCCCCTCCCCAATGAAAAGAATACAGCAGTGTAGGTTTCTAATTTATAGGTCTGTTTATTACTCAAAGTTTGTAAGCTTATACATCAATCCAGTAGTTCCTACTCAAGTCCCATGTGTCTGACAGGAGGACAAAAAGACTACAAGGCTTTGGTAGTGAGAGGACAGAAAATATTTTCTTTTACTGTAAGTCCATTATTTTCTTCTTAGAAGGTATTCGGTGAGGGTGACATCCAGGAGAGAGAATGTCATGGCTTAGTGGCTTCTACAATAATACAGACTCATTTCTTACTCTACTCTACCAAAACAAAGAACTGTAAAGCATTGTCCAATAAATATTATTCTTTCATATTATCCCAAGACACAATTAGAAATTATGAGTTCAAAAAGTAAAAATTGGAAAGATGATTTTACTGATTTCAATTAATTTTATCAAAGGGAATTAAAGAGGGGAAATGAAACAAGAAAAACTATTTTAGTGCAGTACAAAGACACATGAATAGATATTTTCATAATGTTTTCATTAAAAATTTATGACACTGATGACTCCTGGGCTGGTGGGGGTGGGAATAGCTGCATGTCAAGGAGAGCAGAGGTGCATGCTGGGAACAGATGACACTGCTGCCTGCACATGTGCAGCCTCAGCGCCAGGCAGAGCACTTGTTTTCCAGCACTGCTGCCTACAGGCTGTATGGCCCCAGGCAATTGCCAGGCTCCACCATTCCAGGGTGATGCACATGCAGCTGACCTCATGAACATTAGTGAGTCATCCTGGAGAGGAAGCAGCATAACAGAGAAAGTCCCACATGCAGCATCCTGCAGCACATCGAGATTGATGCTGTGGAAGCTCTTGTTTACATGAGTTCTTGGGGACAGAAGTCCCAGATGAGAGCCCTCACACCTGTCTCTGATTCTGGTTACATCACCACTGCTGTACAGCATGACAGAAGACCTACTTCAAAATTTCCCACCTTTAAGATCATCTTTGCCCACACACTTACCTTTTATCTGTGATGTGATGACTGGGACAACAAGTTTGTAAGGTCAGATGAGCTGTCTTGCCACCACAGAACTAACATTGGAGGGAAGAAACTGGTGTGTCCTCTGTGTGACTGGCACTACATACAGTGTGACCCCATGACAAAGCATGCTCATCCACACATGACAACCAAGAAGATCCCAGGCTGGCAGGCAGAGGTGGGCAAGCTGAACAGAATCCCCTTGGCAGAGAGGCCTGGGAGCATCCTCGAACCCTTGCCGGTCTTTGGCTGAGGCACCCTGTGGCATCTATCACCTTCAGGCTTCTTCGAAAGCCTCTTCAGGAATGGAATCTATGTTCCTCTCCACAAATAAACATGGCCTCTAGGCTTTTGAATCGGCGGGGGGGGGGGGCTGTTTCTGATGGAAATATATTAATTTGCTTTTCTGGTTGGAAATCTGTTTATCTTCCCTAGTTTAGAACTTTTTCTCTGTTTCTCTGTATGTGTATCTCCGTGTCTCTGTCTCTGTCTCTCTGTCTCTGTCTCTCTCTCAGTCTGTCTCTCTTGTAAGGAAATGGAAGAAAATTTGCTCTAAATCATCAGCATTCAAACAAATATTTCTGCGATACAATTTACAAAATCTGGATTTTTTTGTACTTTTCTGCTCATGTTTTGTAGAAATGAGACAGTGTTCTTATATTTATAGTTTTTTTTTAATATTTTTATTTTCTGTATTCTTTGTTTACATTCCAAATGATTTCCCCTTTCTGGGATCCTCCCTCCCCATATGTCCCATAAACCTTCTTCTCTCCATCCCTTCTCCAATCACCTCCCTCCTTTTTCTCTGTCCTTATATTTACACTGTACTCAAACTACCTATTTGTGGATAGACAATTTTGCAGCCTTCTTTTCCATGTTTTTTTTTTTGGTATGTATGCTTTAGTATTTATTTCTTTGTTCTAAGATTCGTCTCTGGCCACACATGTCTAGCACTTTGGAAGACATACTGTGGAGGTTTCAGGTGGGATATGCCATTTAAAAAGAAATTTCCTAAAATTAACACTTCAATTTTTAAAATGTTTTAAAAGATTGATTTTTGGTTGTTGTTTTATGTGTGTGTGGTGTTGTCTGCATTTATGTATAGGTACCACGTGTGTCTTCCTTGTCCCCTAAGGTGATGCAAAACAGTGTCAGATACCCTGAAACTAGAGTCGTGGATAGTTGTGAGGCACCATGTGGGTGCTAGAAGCCATACCCAGGTCCTCTGTGCATGACAGCAAGTGTTCTTAACCATTCTGCCATCTCTCCATCCACCACCATACCTCCACACAAAAACACAAATCAAAACAAACAAAACAACAGCTTTCCAAGTGACTTTTGAAATAATTGTTATACATTTCAAAATCTTTCACTCGAAGCTTTTAACATTTGGAAAAATTGCGCTATCCAAGACCCTGAATTCTTAACTGTTGTTCTACAGATGCACAGTGTAGGAATCAGAAACCATGAGTGGGTGGGATTGTGATCAGTGATGAACAGAGGGAAGGGATGCATTGGGGAAGAGTGTGCAGTGGGAAGGCAGAGTGTAGTGGGAAGGAGTGTGCAGTGGGGAGGAGGGTGCAGTGGGAAGGAGGGATGCAGTGGGGAGGAGGAGTGCAGTGGGGAGGAGGGTGCAGTGGGGCAGAGGGTGCAGGAGGGAAGAGGAGTGCAACGGAGGCGGGGTGCAGTGAGGAGGAGGGGGATACTGGGGCGGAGAGATGCAGGGAAAACAGGTGAATACTTCCTGATTGTGTAGTCTGGAACAACTCTATCTGGAAATGGCTCCTAGTGACGCCTATGGCAGGGTTGGATGGGTAGGCATAAACAACAACCCACCCAGACAGGCAGAAGAGTAAACAGTTAGCCATTGATCTGTATATCCAATAGTCTGAGCTAGCAGAGACATGGGCTGTGATGCACACACATGGGGTAAGGACTGTCATCACACCCATGACCCTGAAAGGCAGCTGTAACCACTGTGGATTGCCACATAAAGGATACAACCAAGGCCACATTCCATGTCAAGGCTTGTATTAATAACTTTTCTATTATTTTTCTCTGCAACTTAACTTATTTAAGAAAATACTGAACAGAAAAAAATCATGAAACTGTAGTGCATGATACATTATTCATTCACATTCTGTTGAGTTCAGGGGATGAGGATGGGCTGGGAAGACAGAATCCATTATGGGACAGGGAGCTTCCCTGTGGGGAAGAGAGGGTGTCAGTCCTGAATTTATTTGCTCTGGGACCCAGTCCCCACTCAGCCTATGATGGCTCAGACCTTACCTCTGGTCTCAGGCCCCTGCTTTCTTCTTTGACAAGTTTCCTTTCTAACCAGCTTCCTACAGTATTCCTAACAAGAGTGACATTTGCAAATGTTTATAGAGAATGGAGAAAGCAACCCCAGGATTCCTCCATCCCTATTTTGGGCCTCAGTTTAACTCTCCCCCACAACCCTCCCCTCCCCCAAGTCCCTCCTTCAGGCCCTGCTCCAGATCCTGACTACCTAATCACCCTGTCATTCATTACCTTCTAGGCTCCTTTAGCCCCTCCCCCAGAGTTTTCAATCCTCTCTGTCTTCAGAGTAGACTCTCATTTCCTATTGGTTCCTGATGCAATGGAGAAATAAATGTTTATAAAACAAAATTGTTTCTAGTTTCAAGTTTGCCTGAAGGTGGCCTCTCAGAAGACGTCTGTGAAAACGAACATATTAGCAGAGTGAGAAGAGATGCCTCCACTAACACGGGCAACAATACTAATGAACCAGAAAGGAAACCAACAATCCTGCGTAGAGGCCCAGGTTCTGTGCCAGAGGGTAAGATGGACCCCAGGTGAAGGGCTCAGGACTCTGAGAGGGAGCAGAGGAACAAATTTTGTACTTATCCTGCTTGAGAGTAAGCCTGGTAGGTAGAAAGAAAGAAAAAAATAACAAGTATGATACCAGCCTTGTATAGTGATTGTTTTAGATCAGAACTGGTTGAATAGAGAAGCCTTAAAATGGAAAATAAACTTGGGGGTTAGCTTCTTTGTATCAGTTTCAGGGGGAATTCTAGTAATCAACCTTGTTTCCCACAGAACTATAATTGTGGTTGGGTAGAACTAATCATGTGAGTCTGACCATCCATGGAGGGTGTGCCCAGGTCTGCCTGGGCTGCTTCTTGGGCAGTTTATCAGGATCAAATGTGGAATGGCAGCCCAGAGCAAATGATCCCATGTCCTCTCTGTACTTAAGCAACGAAACCAAGAATGTAGACACAGAAAGTTTGAGATTGCACTTTGGCTTTTGTTGTGGTTTTATACTGCATGCTGGATTGATGACCACACAGAGAAAAGGAAATGTTTTATTGGTTGTTTAAACTTTCCACCAAAGTGCAAATTCCACAAAGTAAGGCCTTTGTGCAGAGTTGGCTCTGCAGTTCAGATGCATTTCCCATGTACAAAATACTGAGAAATGTGTCACTAAATGGCAGTAACTGTCACCAAACTTCTTTTCCAGTCATTGTGTGTGAAGGAAATTATTTTGCTCAAACAAGAAGACTTGGAATGGCTATTTTGTAGCTTGCCTGAAAACAGATCTTAGGCACTGCTTTTATGCCTCAGGAGCAGGTGTCCTATACACAGGTGATCGCAAAAAAAGGTAGTTTTAGTTAAAATTTTGGAAGCTCAGGCAATACAGTAAGTGTGAGAACAGGTAAATGGCATTGTTGTGGCAGCCTGAGAATATTGTTGTGAGGTATGAATTAGGTGTTGTATTTGCCTTTTAATAGTTGGTGTTTTTATTTAATTATATATTTTTATTTTCTATATTCTTTGTTTACATTCCAAATGATTTCCCCTTTCCCAGTTCCCCCCTCCCCATATGTCCCATAAACCTTCTTCTATTCACTCATTCTCCAATCACCTCTCTCCTTTTTCTCTGTCCTGATACTCCCCACCAATGCTGGATCAATCCTTTCCAGGATCAGGACCCTCTCCTTACTTCTTCATGGGAGTCATTTGTTATGCTAATTGTGCCTTGGGTATTCAGAGCTTCTGGGCTAATTAATATCCACTTTTCAGAGATTGCATTCCATGTGTATTCTTCTTTGATTTGTTTACCTCACTTAGGATGATATTTTCCAGATCTAACCATTTGCCTACAGATTTCGTGAATTCATTGTTTCACGAAATTCATTGCTGAGTAGTATTCCATTGTGTAAATATGCCACATTTTTTGTATCCATTCCTCTATTGAGGGAAATCTGAGTTCTTTCCAGCTTCTGGCTATTATAAATAAGGCTGCAATGAACATAGTGGAGCCTGTGTCCTTATTGCATGCAGGGGAATCCTCTGGGTAGATGCCCAGGTATACCAGGGTCCTCTGGAAGTGTCATGCCCAGTTTTCTGAGGAATCGCCAGACTGATTTCCAGAGTGGTTGTACCATCTTACACTCCCACCAGCAGTGGAGCAGTGTGCCTCTTTCGTTCCTCTTGGCGTTTAACTTTACTAAATGTTGACAAGGTTGAAATATTAAACAGTTAGATAAAATACGTTTTTTGTGGTCAGATCTTTGAGTCTTATATAACCTAACTCTTACATGGTCATACATTGTATGCTACTTGATCCCTGTAAGGTTCCTCTGCCTTTGGTAGATGAGTTCTGTATGTACATGAGTTTAATAACTGTCCAGACAGCTCTCCAGGCGGTGTTGGTATTGTCTTTCAACATAGTGGAATGGAGGAGAACTAACTGTATCTATAGCTCATGTGTGTCGCAGCACCCTGAGCCTGTCCACCTGTCTTAAGTCAGCGTCCATGACTGTGTAAGTTACAATGACATCTAATTTAATGTTTTTGTCATTGTCACATGTAGAGGGATGTTTCATGTCCTGGCATTTCTCCAGGAAACAGAAGGCCCTGAAATGTTTGGCTGCTCATCACAGAACTTTCTCTGACCAGTATTGTTTCTAAATGACTGAAGTGTTTGTAGATTTATCAACCCCTTGTCTGAAAAAGGTCCCAACATTTGTCTAATGAAAAATCAAGGTATAAAACAGTTCCTATCTGAAAAGGACACCTGAGCTCCAGAGCCATGGGATTGGCTGCTCCCTTCAAGGCCCTCCCCAACTCCCCATGTCATGGTGGTGACCCCAGTGCCCCTTATCACTGAGAAGTTCTTCAATTGATTTTGTTCATGTTGTTTAACCTCTCAATAGTTTTAGTAATAAAAATGTAAATGTTAATTACTTTTGTTTTATATAACAGACTTCAAATCTTCTTTAAATGAATTTGGGTAACTTATTTAAATGAATATGGGTAATGTCACTTTTTTCTTTGAATCATAACAAGATCTGACGCCTGCTTCTAGAGTGTCTGAATACAGATACAGTGTACTTATATATAATCTTTAAAACAAATGATATTAACATGGAATAAGGAATGAACAAAAGAGGGTAAGCATGGATTTATGGAATGATATCTATGTGTCATTTTGACAAGGGATAAGTTTGGCTGTTTCGTTTGTCTAAATGATTTAAACTTAAATATGTCTAGTAAGGAGGGAATTTCAACTAGGGAAATTCCTTTCTATAGCCATGTGAAATAGTCATATTTGGCTTGAAGGCTTCAGTATATATGTTTATCACCTTTAATATATTTATAATTTGTTTTGCATTGCCATTACATACTCTTAATAAATTTTCAGTGTTATTTATCATTTCTTTTTTCATTTTCTTATTAGATAATTTCTTTATTTACATTTCAAATGATATTCCCCTTTCTCATTTCCCCTCAAAAAACACCTATCCCATCCCCTCCTGCTGTTTACTAACCCACACACTCCTGCTTCCCTGTCCTGGCATTCCCCTAATCTGGGGAAATGAGCATTCACAGGTCCAAGGGCCTCTCCTCTCATTGATGTCCGACCTGACCAAAAAAAAAAAAAAAAAAAAAACAGGAAAGAGAAAATTATCATTAAAAATAAAAGAACATTTGTGGGAATCACCATCCCTGACCTCAAGCTATACTACAGAGCAATATTGATAAAAACTGTACACTATTGGCACATTGACAGACGTGTCCATCATTGGAATAGTATTGAAGACTCAGAAATATGATTGTACAATTATGGATGCTTGCTCTTTGATAAAGAATCCAAAACTATACAATGAACAAAGGAAAGCATCTTCAAGAAATGGTCCTAAAATAACTGGCAATCATTAAGGAGATAAATGAACTTCGTGACCTTGCAAAAACTTTGAATCCAAGTGAATCAAGGATCTCAGCATAAAACCCAATACACTGAATATAATAGAAGAGAAAGTGGGAAAGAACATCAAACTCATTGGCATGTGATAAAATTTCCTAAATAGCACTCCAATAGCTGAGGTTCAAAGATCAAGAATTGATAAATGGGACCTCATGAAACTGAAAAGTTTCTGCAATGCAAAGGACATGGTTAATAGACAATACCAGCAACCAACAGATTGGAAAAAAATCTTCACTAACTCAACTATCCAAAATAAATAAGAACTCAAGAAGCTAATCTCCCATTCAACTCAATCAAAAACAGGGTATAGAACTAAACAGAGATCTCACAACAGAGAAATCTCAAATAGTTGAGAAGCACTTGAAGAAATGTTCAAAATCATTAGTGATCAGGGAAAAGTGAATAAAAGTGATCCTGAGATTCCACCATACCCCAATCAGAAAGGCTCAGATCAAAAACTCAGATGAGAGCAAATGTTGGGGAGGAGGTGGAGAAAGAGGAACACTCCTCTATTGCTGGAAGGATTGGAAAATGGTACAACCACTCTGGAAATAAATCTGGAGCTTTCTCAAAAAATTGGAAATAGATCTAAAAGGATATTCAGCTGTACCACTCTTGGGAATATACCCAAAAGATGCCCCACCATGCGATAGGGGTACATGCTCCACTATTTTCAGAGAAGTGGTATTTTTCCCAGATGTCACACATTGGAAGAATGAATACAGAAAATGTGGTTATTTTACACAATGGAATACAATTCTGTTATTAAGAATGAGGACATTATGGATTTTCAAGCAAAGGTAAGGAATTAGAAAATATCGTCCTGAAGTAGGTAACTCAGACCCAAAAGGAGGAACTCATTAATAAGTTGATATTAGCCAAAAATTACAGAATGGCCAGGATGTAATCTACAGAACTCAAGATAAGCAAGATGAGGGGCCCAAGTGAGATTGCCTCAATCACACTTGGAAGGGAGAAGAAAAAAGGCAAGACTTGGGAGGCTTCTAAGAGGGAGAGAATACAGGGAGGGAAAAGTAAACGTGATTAACTATTTGCTGGGTGGATGGGGAAGCAGGAGTGAGGCTCTTTGGTCCAGAAGTAAGAATGGAAACAATCAACCTTGGAAGGTAGGAGGTAGGGGGACCTTCTAGAATGTAACAGAGACCTGTGGGCTAAGAGACCCTCAGGACTCATATGGAGGAATCTTACATGTAATATATAACATGGGGGAGAGGGAACTTGTAGAGTTCGCTTCCAGGGAAAGACAGGGGATCCAGTGAAGAGACTGAGTAGGCAGCCCATAGTAAAAAAATTCTGACCCAGAATTGTTTCTGTCTAAAAAAATGACCCAAATTTTTCTGAGGGAAAAAATGGAGAAGAATCTGAGGGAAAGAAGGTCCAGTAACTGGCCCAAAATGGAGTCTAGCTCAAGGGCATGCTCCAAAGCCAGACACTATTTCAGATGCCATGGTGTGCTTACAGACAGGAACCTAGCATTGCTGGCCTCTGAAAGGACCAACAAGCAGCTTAAGGAGTCAGATGCAGATACTTAGACCAAACCAATGCACAGAAGCTGGAGACTCCTGTGTTTGAATTAGGCAAAGACTGGAAGAAGCCAAGTAGGAAGATGACACCACAGGAAACTCAGCAGTTTCGACTGATCAGTGCCCTGGAGATCTCTCAGATGCCTAACCACCAACTAGGTAGCATATATTAGCTTATATGAAGACCCTAACACATATACAGCAGAGGACTGCTTGCTCTTTCCTAGGTGAATGAAGATGCACCTAACTTTTGAGAAACATGAGGCCCCAGGGAGTGAGTACACTTATTTGGATGGGATGGAGAGATGGGGACAACATCCTAGAGACTGTGGTGGGCAGAGGAAGAATGGGAAGAGGAACTGTAGGAGGGTGGAGCAGGAAGGTGATAAAGACTGGACAGTAAAAGATTAAAGATAATTTTAAAAAAGAGATAAGGCAAATTCACACTCAAAAGTTGTATACTGTTCAATCCTTTTGTAATATGTTTGTAAAGTATTTAGTATAAGTGGCTTTTCACTTGGCTTCTATCAACCACAGTAATGAGTGACTCTGTGCTATGTGATTGTATAGGAGGATAGTTTTATCAGAACATGAAGGACTACCTCTCTAAGTCCACATATTGTAAGTGTAAATTAGGCTGTATCTATCCTGCCTAAACAAGAAGCATGGAAGATGCCTTGGACAATTTTCATACCAACATCACAACAACCTTCTTCATGTTTTTCCTAGTGCTGCTCATTTACCTGCAAATAACATAATTTCAGTTTTCTCAATGGATGAGTAGTGTTGGATTGTTTAAATGTGACATATTATTACAACCTGTTCTTCAGGAGATAATATGTAGGCTGCTTCCAATTTCTAGTTATTAGAAATAGAACAGAAGTGAACCTATATAAGTAAATATATGTTGTAACATATAGTGTCAATTGCATATATGCCCAATATTAGTATAGCTGTATTTTTTGGAATATCTATTTTCTTTGTTTTGTGAAAATTCTACCCTGTATTTCACAGGGACTCTTCCAGTGTTCACTCAAATCAGCAGCAAATGAGTCTTTTGATGTTCCCATCATCCTTGCTATCATTTGCTGTCTTTGTTAACTAATCTTAGACATTCTGACTAGGGTAGGATAGAATCACATAACAGTTTTCTTTTTCATTTTGCTCAGCACTTACAGAGATGCCCAAGATCAAAGAACTCTCATTAACCATCAGAATTTTATGTGGAAGAGGAAACAAAAATATTTACTCATGTATTCTAATAACAAAAATAAGACAATGCTTCTTTCTCAATTTTTCATTACTTATCATAAATGGAGTGGAATTATATGAAATATTATCTCCTGCATACACTGATACTATCATAATAATTTCTATTATATTTTAAAATATAGTGAATTTTGACTAATTGACCTGAGGAAGGAGAATGAGTGGAAGAAGGAACCTAAGATTTGTCAAGCTAAAGGAACACATGTCAAGAAACCACAATTTTTTGAACTTCCTGTCTCCTAAGCATACATGCTATAATCTATAATGTGTTTTGGACATGCTGGAAGAAACACCAAAGGGAATAAAAGAGATTCCTATAGCCCTCTCCTGATCCAGCCATAGTAGGTATATTTTCATATAGAATAGAGTCACAGGTTCCATTTAGGCTTACCCCAATCCATAATGGTGAGGAAGAGGAACTGTCTCAAGATTTTCTCCAAACCACATTATTTTGTTCACTTTGAGTCCTGAGAGTCTCTCATCTCCCATGTCTCTGGTACATTCTGGAGGTTCCCCTCAACCTCCTACTTCCAGTGGTTGCCTGTTTCCTTTTTTCTTCTGGACTTCAGGGCTTCATTCCTTTTCTGTGGCCCAATAAAATATCAGAATCCCTTTTCCCCAAACCCCCACCTGTCCACTTTCCCTCCCAGGTCCTTCCTACTCCCTTGTGATTGCTTTCTTCTCATTCCTAATGGTACTGAATCATCCTCACTTGGGTGCTTCTCCTTGTTTATCTTCTTGAGTTCTATGGACTGTATCTTGGGTATTCTGTATTTAATTTCTTTTGATTTGTGGGTAATATCCACTTATTAGTGATTACATACCACGCATATCTTTTTGTGTCTGAGTTAGCTCATCAGGATATTGTCTAATTCCATCCATTTGTCTGGAAAACTCTGGATGTCCTCATGCCTAAATAGTATACTTTTGTGTAAATGAACCACATATTCTGTTTTCATTCTTCTATTCTGTGACATCTTGTTTGTTTCCAGCTTCTGGCTATCACAAAGTTGCTATGAACATAGTGGAACACAACCCTATGCAATAGTGAGGCATCTTTTGTGTATATTCACAAGAGTTTTATTGCAGGGTCTTCAGGTAGATCTATTTCTGTTTTTCTGAGGAGTCTCCAGAATGATTTCCAAAATGGTTGTACCACTTTGCAATCCCTGAGGCAATAGATGAGTGTTCCTCTTTCTGCACATTCTTTCCAACATTTGTTGTCAGCTGAGGTTTTCAGCTTACCCATTCTGATTTGTGTAAGTTGGAATCTCAGAGATATTCTGATTTGCCATTCTCTGATCACTAAGATCTTTGAGCATTCCTTTTTTTCTTAAACTTCCATTCCACTCTAATTTATTATGTGTGATGATTAATGCTGATCCTTATTGGAATTTTATTTATAATTCTCTGAGAAAGGATTCTGGACATGACTCTGAGGATATATTTAATGTTATTAGTTTCTGTCTATACTTAAGTAACTGATATGGTCAAACTAATAGTACAAATGGGATCTACTATTCTTGTCATGGTTCCTGGGATGTATAAAAGGTCAAAGCTTGCTGAATATCACCATTCATTTTCCTCTGCTTCTCAACTAGGTGAACAATTTCACTAGCTACAAACTCCTGACATCAGAACTACTGTATGATGATTTCTTGAGCCCTCAAATAATGAGCTATTTTTTCTAATGTAAATAATTTTCTAGAGTTCCTTTTCACAGAAATAGGAAAATATTTTTTAAAAAGTGTTGCTACCATGCACAGGAGCAAGTCTGATTTTATTGTATTAATAAATTGTTGATTCAGCCATGGAGAGTGTTTTTTAGTTAATATTTTTATTGAATGTATTCTTCATTTACATTTCAAATGCTAAAACCCTTCCCAGTATACCTCCTCTGAAAACCCCCAATCCCTTTTCCCATGTCCTGACTCCTATGATATGTCCCTCCACATGACCTACTCCCATCTACATCCCCCCCACCAATTTCACCACACTGGGGCATCTATTGACCCTTCACAGGACCAAGAGCTTCTCTTCCCACTAATGCAGGACAAGGAATTCCTCTGACACACTTTTGGCTGGAACCATGTGTATCCCTTGGTTGTTGGTTCAGAACATGGGGAGTGTTTTATGTTGAGAATCTGGAAGAATTTGTTCAGATAAATTCCTCACTTTCATTTATTGAGCAGTACTTAGAGTGACATTCTTTTGTAGTTTGGAAGAAAAAAATTATTAAATGATTCTAGAGGATCTGTCACATGAAATCAGGTGCCTGATTAACAGAAGTGGAAGAGAATACTGTAAATGTAATCTTCCAAATACTGTGTAGAATCAAGAGTCAGGCACACTGGAGTCCAAGGAATAACATAATTTAATACAATTTATGAAAATAGGTAAGAATATGTAATACATAACATAAAATAAATACAGTAACTGAAACTATTGATAACAATGAAGTGAAATATAAAGCTGAAGTTGTTTCTTGTAATAATCTCTTCTACTATGGTTCAGAGTGAAGTAGAATTGAACATTGAAGTAGAATGACCTGCATCTTCTTCAGTCATTAAGAAGTTTCCATTGTGGAAAGTTCTATGTTGATGTTGTTTCATTGTCCTCTGGTAAAGGAAATATAAAAATATCATGGTTAGACAAACATTCTCAGTTATAGATTCACCCCACTTCAATTAAGACTTGAGTTAACACTATATCTGATTTTGAATGGTATTGCCTATTAAGATTCTTCACATACGTGTTGTAGTGAATCTGTTGCAACTTAATATGTATACCAAATGCTACTTATTTGGCAAGATTATCTCTCAAACATCATTTTTTGTACAAGATAGCACAGCTTGTTGGAACATAGTTTAAGCTTATAGTATGTTGAATAGACTTTTAAATAAAATAATGGATTTAAAGCAAATTTTTAAAAAATAATTTCATATCCAGAATATCATACATGACTTATATACCATGGAAAGAAAGGAAAGGAAAGAAATGTAGCATGTAATATCAAGGAATTCATACAGGGTCTAAAAATATTCTTTTCTTGTACATACATGTTTGTAAGTTTGTACATATGTGTGTATGTATGTATACCTATGTATATATTCATATAATCATACACAAGTTAAGTGTTGTTTAAAACACTTTTCCAATGCTTTAGTATCATGATATGCTCTAATGCTGCTCCGTTATTTTCAAATTTATGAAATCAGGAAATGATGTCATCCTTTTATCTATTTGGTAACTAATTCAAATTCTCTTAACCTGTAGGGACTTCTGCATGAGGAGCAGTAGATGAAATCTTTAATTCTGCAGTATTAGCATTTAAGGTTTCCCACTGTGACCATCTATGGCTTTTTTTTTTTTATAACAGGTGACTTACCAGCAGTATTTAATGACATCTTTATGTCATCCAACCTCTTTCGATTATCATCACAAATGATATAGTCCTCATTTCTAAATATATCTACATAGTTGTCAGTCATGATTTGTATAATAGATATCTGTAACACCACAAGGTAAAAACAAGATCCTCTATTATTTCACATAGTTTACCAAATTGAAATCAATAAAAAATTGAAATCCAAAATCATGAGGAAAATAGCAGTTAGTCCAAACAGATAGGGATTTGAGCTTCTGTAAATTTAATTATGCCTATGTCTACAAGATCCTATTTCTTGTAAATCACCCAAGGTCCAGAATTCTTCAGAGCTTTGAGAATTTCATTTTGTTTTTGCTCTAATAACTGAATTTTTCTTCACTTTACATCAAAATAACACACCCCTTACTCTCTTCCCAGTCCTATTTTTACAAGTCTCTCCCCCAACTGCCCCCTCTCTTTCTCAGAAAAAGGAGAGTACCCCTTGGATAGACCCTACTTAGAGACATCTTGTCCCAGCAGGACTAGGCACGTTCTCCTGCACTGAGGCCCAACCAGGCAATTCAGGTAGGGGGAAGGGCATTCAATGACAGGGAACAAAGACATAGATAGCCCCTGTTCCACTTCTTAGTAGCCATACATAAACACCAAAAAGCATATTTTCTACGAATTTGTATACTCCCTAGGTCAAGCCCCTAGGTCAAGCCCCTGTATGCTTCCTGGTTGGTGACCAAGGCTCAGTGAGCCCTCAGGGGCCCAAGTTACTTGACTCTTTTTAGGGTTGGCCTGTTGCTGTGTATTATAATGTTAAGTGCAAACTCCAAGACTTAGTTGCCCCAGAGTAAGGGTCCTCAAGTAGACCCAAGTGATACAATGTGAACTTGACCCCAAGTTATTTCTTTTCTTTCTTCCTTTTTTTTTGTTTGTTTTTTGTTTATTTATTTATTTATTTGGGGGGGGGGATTTTGGTTTTTTGGATATGTTTTTTTTTTCCCGAGACAGGGTTTCTCTGTGTAGCCCTGACTGTCCTGGAACTCACTCTGTAGACCAGGCTGGCCTTAAACTCAGAAATCCACCTGCCTCTGCCTCCCAGAGTGCTGGGATTACAGTGCATGCACCACTGTCACCCTGCTCCCAAGTTATTTCTAACTGGTGAATACAGCCTATAGCTTGGCAGAATTGACATAGGCTTGGTTTTCTGAGCTTGGGGTCAGAGGAGGCCTAAAGGGAGGTAGAAGAAGGTGGAGAGAGGAGAAAAGCACCACTGGTTAGGAGTCAAGAAAGCATGGCTCTGAGGTATGGCCAATTGTAGTTAAGAGCAGCCCAGATAAAACATTGTAAGTAATAACTTGGGGTTATTGACAGGAAAGTAGATTCTAACAGTATAGATGTTAGATACCTGCCCAACTCTAGCGCTAATTTAGGCTTATTGTAAATAATAAAAGGGAACTATGTCTTTGTTCCCTGTCATTGAATGCCCTTGCCTCTGCCTCCCAAGTACTGTGATTAAAGGCATTGTGTGGTTTTGATCCAGGTACTAAATGATCGAAACAGGGAACAAGCCCCAAATGAGATTAAATATTTTCTACAACATACTCTGTAGGTCTTCTTGTGGTGTCCTTGACCCCTCCAGTTTGCTTGAGAATCTTATTTCAATAATGAAGGAGTGTACAACACACCAACATTGAATAAGTTTTTGCATCACTGCAATTGTTGTCCAATTTGGAATAACTAAATTATTCCCGAAACCTGTTCAATTCTTCTAAATTGTTCAATTCTTTTCAGCTATCTTTCCAAAGCATTCAGCAAGTGTCTAAAGCTGAAGACAATTATGTTATTGTTAGTGATGTTATGTTGTTTTTGTTAACACACATACCAAGAGCCTAATAATGTCTTTGCTTGTTTGATTGTTTGTTTTAGTTTGGCTTTCAAGACAGGAAATCTCTTTATAGCCTTGGCTATCCTGCTAATCTATCTGTGGATCATGCTGCTCTTGAACTCACAGAGAGTCTGCCTGCCTCTGCCTCCCAAGTACTGTGATTAAAGGCATGCTCCCCTACCACCTGGCCCATAAATTTCTTTTTTTATTATCATGTCTGGTTGATCATATATTCCATCTTACAAGGAGCTCCTAAATTTACTTTAGATTGGAACTGGGCACAGAAATCTATGACCAATGGGACATTAGTAAACACTGACCTCTCCAGCTTCTGAAAACTCTTCTTCTACCATGTGAAGAAAGCTAGACTAGCTAGCCATAAATGTAGAAGAAATCACTACCCAGTTCAAATGACAGACATGATAGCAAACCCCAGTTGACCAGATAAAATGCTGATCTGATCATCCCACAAAGAATTAATGTGAGTCATGAATAAAACAGGACTCTTCAGGCATGAAATTATGGGATATTTATTATTACAATAAAGAATATGTGCAATATAAGTAAGCAAATACAATTAATTTATACACTATACTGAATAGAATTCTAATCAATTAAGACAGAGAAATTGTCAAATCAATTAAGACAAGTTCTAACAAATACTGCCAGCATTTTGAAAAGGAGTTGTGGAAAGAATACTCAAACAAAAGAAGAATGAAGAAATTTGTGGCTATAGGGATTTTAGTCTCTAATCAATGAAAAAAATAATTATGGACAGCTAGCTAACTGGGCGGATCCAGAAGAGACCTCAGACAGCCTACTGCAATTGTCCCTCCTGCAGAACAGTACGGCATTTAATGGCCTTGTGCCAACAGGTTGCTCCATATTCACTGCTGATGTTACAAATATCTTCTCAGACACTAGACTCACCTCAGTTCTTGTTGAAATTGATTCTAAAGATTTCCTCAAACAATTAGACAAATATCAAGTGAAAACATATCCGGAATCTGAAGATGAATGGCATAAAGATATGTAGCTTCACATTCTGAAACACATCTCCATTCTAGACAGCGAATTATGAACTGCTCGTTCACTATAAATCCTGGGCTTTTATGATGCTAACTGCTGACTGCTAAGAAAACTTTACGATAATAATTGTATTATTTCAGAAATTCATTTTATAATATTTATTTAAGCTAGTTAGTAAGGCTAATTTTTGATATACATTTAAACCAGTTTGTAAGGATAATTTTTTAGTATTTTATCTGCATCGAGATGAAGTGACAGAACCTCTTGAAAGTAACAGCACAGATAATAGATGAATAGTGGCACAGAGCTTTGTTCATTGGAGCTTGATATTTTAATCAAGTAATTGTTTTCTCTAAGATCCTGGTACTTTCATTCATTTCAAAGAGCTGTGCCATCTTGTGTAGTCCCATGGGCTAGTAGGAAGTGAATAGACAGGTAAGACATGAGCTTGAGTACAGTGAACACCTCACACAGGATTCAAATATGAATATTGACCACACACAAACATGGACTCCTGGAAAATTACTTAGTTTTGGTTAAACAGGTGCTAAATGGAAAAAATGGTATTTTGTGATCCTTCTAAAAGATTAGCATCTACCTAGATTTATGTATGGCCTCTTACACTGCTTTTAAATCTAACAATGTAGGAAACCTTCTCTCCCCTGTGAGTCAAGCTTGTAAGTAGGCACAGAAGGACACAGAAGTGGTCCATTATTCCCCTTGGTATGTGTCCTTTCACTAGCACAGCCAAAGTGAGCATATGGGGTAGCATTCACATCAAAATCTATGAAGTTATTGAAAGTATCCAAAATCCCCTTACTGTTACTACACATCACCAAACTTTTGCCCAAAAAATGTATTGATGTTTTCTCCAAGTATTTTCAAGTAGTTCTCAAGAGATATTGTACGAGAGAAATACGAAACAAAGGGCAAATATGCCATGATGTCATTTGACAGAGTTGTAAATCACATTTGACACAGAATTTTAGAGCTTAGAAAAATGTAAAATTCAGAATCTAGAGGAAAAACTTCATTGCTAGAAAATATATGACGGGCTGGAGAGATGGCTCAGTGGTTAAGAGTGCTGATTGCTCTTCCAGAGGTCCTGAGTTCAATGTTCAATTCCCACCAATCACATGGTAGCTCACAACCATCTGGAATGGGATCCAGTGCCCTCTTCTGGTGTGCCTGAAGACAGCTACAGTGTAGTCATATAAATAAAATAAATCTTTATATATATATATATATATATATATATATATATATATATATATATATATATATATATATACATATGTGTGTGTGTTTGTGTGTGTGAGTGTGTGTGTGTATGTATGTATGTATATATGTGTGTGTGTGTATATGTATGTATGTATGTATATATATATATGTATATATATGTGTGTATATATATATATATATACATATATATATATATTCCACATCTATCCTAATAAAATCTGTGTGACAAGTTCTACAGACGACTGAGACATTAGACTTCAAAAGGAGGAGGTCTTCTTGAGCTGGTTGTGGAACCCTCAGCAGGAGCAAACATATTGAGCTGTCGTTCTCATGGCAACAAATTTTCATTCCTTTCATTAGTTACAGGTTTGGGTACGAAACCATCCCTAAAAATGGGATCACTAACATGACATTATCTCTGGGAAAACCAATGCTTTACTTTTCAAATCATTTACAAAATTATTATGAGAGATAAAAGCTTTCCCAACAATAAGATTTCCTATGGCTACATGTGTGTCATCAGACCTAGGTTTCAGTATATGGTAAAGAAAGCCTTAATCAAAATAGTTTAAATTTATGTTTTATAAAGATTTATAAAAAAAAATCAGGCATTAGATGTTAAATAATAATTAACCATATGTGGCTGGAAAATTAGCTCAATGGTTAAGAGCACTGACTATAAAGATTTATTAGCCTGTTCTTGAGAATATGCTACTAGCCTTGGATGACCGCTCTATTAAATACATTCTTTTAGAATTGTTATATTTTGATAACTTATATTATTAATAATAATGTTACCTGTTCTGTTTGTGATTTACTGAACATGTAGTTTCAGAGTTGTAATGTTCAGATGATTTTTGTATTTTACTGTGCCAAATGATTTTTGTTGGTATTCATGATAGTTTTGCTGAATAAGGTTTCTAAGAGTTGATATGTTTGATTTTTAATGTATAAAATCCCTTGCTTGAGAGCTGCAAAATAGACTCAGATTCAGACTACTTCTGTGTTTGTTTCTGTTTGTCACTGACAAATCCTTACCCACCTGGACTTCAAAGACCCTCATCCCAGGGATGCCCATACCTGACTGGGGTGGTCCGTAGCATATACGTGTGTATGTATACATACATACATACATACATACATATATATATATGTATGTATATATATATATGTATGTATGTATACACATATACACATACACACACATGCTCATATATATACATACATCCTATGAGTATGTGTGTGTGTGTGTGTGTGTGTGTGTGTGTGAGCAACTTTCAATCTTTTACAATCTTTTGACTGTAATGTTTGGCTGAATAAAAATGTGATAAATCAGGAAGCCAGGTGAGCACTCACCACTGTTGTCACTTATAGTTTTACATCAAAGACAAAATAATCAAAACAGTGAACCCTAATTATTTTAGGGTTAAAAACTGAGATTGCACTTGTAAATCTGTCGGGAGTATTAAGTTAATTGTGTGGCAGGAGCTGTAACTGTTGTTTACTGTCTTGCCTTTTCTTGGTTGTGGCTGAGTCCATGGCTGCTGAGATCTAGAAGCTGGAGCAGTGGTTCTGCCACTCAGGAGGAGGGACACTGGCTGCAATAGTCAGTGCAATACAGACTGTGGTGAGTACATTTTACTTTTTTGGTGCCCAATTTAATCATGAATTTTTTAAGATTAAGTAAAAATTGTTTTTAATCTTTGATTATTTATAGTCTGTATTATTTACTTTTCTGTTGCTGTAATAAAATACCATGACCAAGGGAATTTATGGAAGAGATTATTTTGGCTTGTGCCTCCAGAGGGATGAGACCATCATGGGAGGGAGCTGGGAGATCACATGTTAAGCCCCAAATATGAACAGAGAGAGTAAACTGGAATTGAGGCCGGTTTACATGCAAGCCTCAGAGCCTGCCCCTGGTAAGGTATAGCTGTAAAGTCACCACCAGGGTTCTGATATTTGAGCCTATGAGAGACATTCTCATTCAAACCACTACATTCCACACCCAGGCTCCAAAGGTTCAGAGGCCTTTATTATAATGCAAAGTGTATTTAATCCTACTTCTTATTCTCTGAATAAAGAGGCCAAGCTTAAAAACAATGGCTGCAGAAGGTCTCAAGAAGCCTTACTTCAGACTTCCCTAGGATACCCTCTGTGAACTCCCACATATTCTTCAGCCATTCCACTATGGGGCAGACAGAGGCCAGAGAACATCCCAGGCAGGAGTCCAGTCCCTCACAATACAACCAGCCTCACATCAACACACTAGGCTGTGCTATGCAGAAGAGGCTAGGCCTTTCTTCTGGCCTGTCATTGATTTGCATGGTCTGCCTGTGATATCAGACACCAAAAAGTATGACAACCAAACTGTATGGTTCACGATGAATATCAATAAATAGAATAAAAGAAAAAAGGGAGAAAAAAGGAAAAGAAACATAACTGACAGGAATAATGGTCATATTTTCAGTAACTCTGCTAGAAACATTTTATAGTAAGTGCATTTTTAAAGTGGAAGACTGTATGAACTCTGTGGCTAAGTAGAGGTGAGATGACTTAATGGAGAGTGCTATGCACTCACATTTGAATCAACTCGAGGACTGTCCTATAAAAATGTCCAAACTATGCCTGAATTGCTTGTGTTTGAGTTAGAACCTCCCATTTTTCTGCTTGGGTTAGACTTGAATGATAAGAAACCTTATGGAGCTTGGAAAGGCAGGCTTGTCAGAGGCCATTGTCTTGGATATTGTCCAGATGTGTATACAAGTCTTCCCACACTTCTGGCTCATGTCCACAGATGCGATGAAGCTTTCCTAGGAGCTCTCACCTTGTGGGCATGGCAGAAATCGTTAGCCCATTTTCCTTTCAGGCAGCTGTCCTGAAAACCATGCTCCCTGCTCTTGTAAAAAATCACAGGGTTTCTGATTTTATCTTAGACACTTAAAACTCAGAACGTGCAGAGTGACTACTGTTTTCCTCATCAAATCCAAACAGGCCATACCCATTTGCTTCTATATCCAAATGCACCCTACACCACACCCACACACACACACACACACACACACACACACACACACAGATTCATACACACTCACACAAACACACATGAACTATATACTCACACACACAAACTCATCCACACTCACACATATATATACCTTCTTGATTCTTTGAGACTGGTGCCCTGCCAGCTCTAAGATCTGTGTGTCTCCCTCTTACTCCACAGTACTAAGGTTGCAAACACATAAGCACCATGGCTAGTTTTCAGGTGTGTTCTAGGCATTTGAGCTCAGGTCCTCATGTTTGCACAAAAATCATTTCACCACTGAGTCATCTCTTCTGTGCCTCTAATTTGTTGACCTTAGACTGAAGCCTGGCAACTTAAAACAAAGGTTTCATAGACTATATTCTTCCACCAGCAGGCTCTCAAATTTTTCTAGCCTTTAATTCTTTAATTGGTAGAGAAGATGAACCTGATCAAGTCTCCTAAATGGTAATATATGGGTGCTGCTCACTGCCTTGATCACTGTGGCCTGCTTAACCTGCTTTCTTACCTGGGTGTGGTGGCACACGCCTGTAATCCCAGCATTTGGAGGCAGAGGCAGGCAGATTTCTGAGTTCAAGGCCAGTCTGATCTACAGAGTGAGTTCCAGGACAGCAAGGACTACACAGAGAAACCCTGTCTCGAAAAACCAACCAAACAACCAAGCAACCAACCAATCAAACAAACAAACAAACAAAAAAAAAAAAAACCCTGCTTTCTTTTAGCACAAAGGATCACCAGTCCCATCCACAATGGTCTGGGCACTCCCACATCAGTGACTGATAAAGAAAATGACTTACAGGCTTGCCTACAACCCGATCTTATGGAACATTTTTAAATTGTTGTTCTTTCCTCTGAGATGACTCCAGTTTATTTCAAATTGATGTAAAACTAGCCAGAACATCTGCTGACCAAAAAAATAATTCTGAAGAATAAACTGATAATGAGATTCTGATTTCTTAACTTCCAATCTTAAGTACTAAATTTTTCATTTCTCATTCAGATCTTAGCCTGTGAGTTTTTCAAGAAGGAATTTATAATATTTTTCATAGTTTAGTGTTAGACTGAGCCACATAAAATTAATGTTTTTGAGACTTAATATGTGTAATGTATGGTTAATACTATTACCAAAGTACAGGTAACATGATCTACATTGAACAGTTATTGCACACATAATGTTCTGTATAAAACTAAAGATGATTTCTCTCTCTCTATCTCAGAGAAAGATTGGTCAATTTACAAAAAGTGTGTTTTCAGATTATATTCTAGTAGAATATAAGTGATATAAAAATTTAAAAATAATATATACATACATGCATGCATACATACCTGACAGGAAAAACCACACATAAAAAGACATTAGGAACTAACCTGGGGTAGCTTGTTACCACCCCATAGGTGCTGAAAGCACACAGTTAGGTGAAGATGTTTTAAAATAACACAATTCACAACAGGAGTATAAAGGAACAGAAGAAGTATTCATTTGAAAAAAAAGAGCTCTTTTTCTCCTCTCCTCTCTCAGCACAAATACCCACTTCTCTCTCTCTCTCTCTCTCTCTCTCTCTCTCTCTCTCTCTCTCTCTCTCTCTCTGTCTGTCTCTCTCTGTCTCTCTCTCCATCCCACACCCTTTCCCCATGGCAATTTCCTTGGCCTTGGTCCTTGGGGCCAGTGAACTAGCCCACCAGAAAGCATCTTCCTAATAAATCTGCCTTAAAAGAAAATTATATATATATATATATATTTGAAGAAGCAATTGCTGATAAATTTTAAAAATTAAGATTGATACCAGCTATATAACTTAACATTCATAAAATATAAAAAAGATAAATAGATCTGGAAATTAAAAAATATAAAGCCCTATAAATCATAAATCATAAAGCAATATCTGTAACCAAAATAATAAAACTGTCAAAAACCTATACACATAGCTGTGCCATATTTGAATTTCTGAGAAGAAAACATTTTGAAGGCAACCAGAAAAATAATAGCAACATTAATGCAGAAAGTGAAAATAAGAATTATAGTCATTGTCATATCAGAACATATAGTAGCTTGAAGGTATCTTTAACATGCCTACAGGAAGAAAGAAACTACTACTCCATAGTTGTACATACAAAATAAAGTAAGGAAAATAAAGACTTGGGCAGGCAAACAAATATTGAGTACACATCATCTGTGTACTCAATTCAATCAGTGGATCTATTTCATGAAAAAAATACTTTTCAGGCAGGAAAGACTATGACACCAGAGAGAAACCTGGATCTATACTGAACAAACAAAACAAAACCTAAGAATCAAATAAATGAAAATTTAAATAATTCTTTTAACTTTCTCTAAAAGCAAATTGGCAGTGGTAAAAATAGTATCAATAGTTTATATGTTTACAGAACATTCGAAGTGAAATATGTGCTAATGCTAATAACAGGACCACAAAGTTAGGAAGGAAAATTGAGAATTTATTATGCTAAGGTCTTCAAAATGCATAAAAGTATCCACTGTAAACACCAGAATAAACTACTAATATTAAATATATTTGTGGGGCTCTTTCATATTGAATAAGACATGCCCTCCAGGTCAAGGAAAACCAGGAATTTTAGAATCATGTGGTCCTTTACTACATGGACAAGCACTGGAGTCCCCTGGGAAGTCAGAGTAGAGTTGGCTGCATTACCTCAGGATCAAGTTTAGCAAATGTCACGTCATTTACTTTGAGCAAGGTAGTATGAGATAGATGTAGATAAATCAAGGAATTCATTTGGCAGGCAGACATGATTAATGCTGCAAAAATCAAGTCTGTTTCTGTTCCCATTTAATGTGGTATAATCAAATGACTACACAGTTCTGAAAGAAAAAATTTCTCAGATGCACTATTATCATGAAGGACCACTGTTTTACACAGAGCTAAAGAAAGATTAAAGTGGGTGTGAAGGCTTGATTGGCCTGGGGGAAGTGACACTATTAGGAGGGGTAGCCTTGTAAGAGTGGGTATGGCCTTGTTGGAGGAAGTATGTCACTGTAGAGGTAGGCCTTGATGTCTTGTGCTTAAGCTCCACCCAGTGAGGAAAAAAGCCCTTCCTAGCTGTCTGCAGAAGACAGTCCCTTCCTTAGGATCAAGTTGTAGAACTCTCAGCTCTTTCTCCAGCACCATGTATGTCCGCAGACTGCCATGCTTCCTGCTAAGATGATCATGGACTGAACATTATATGGAACTGCAAGCCAGCCCCAATTAAATGTTTACCTTTATAAGAATTGCTTTGGTCATGGTATCTCGTCACATCAATGAAACCCTAAGACAGTGGGTTTTGGTGGCTTGAAGACTAATGTAGGGAAATTCATTGAACGTTAACAAATGCTTTTCAAAGAGAATAACACGGAATGTGTAATAATTCAACAGTAATTATGAAGTAAATAATAAAAATGTTCAATTTATAACTAGAAATGCCACAGATTTTAATATTAAACACATAAAAAGTACATTAAACACGAATGGTTTAAACACACCAATTAAAAGACAGGGAGTATTTAACTGGTTTAAAAAGGCGATATGAAACTTTGTACCATCTACAAGAATATTTATGGTGCATACCTTAAACAATAGAATTCTAAAATTGTTATACTAATGTTGGACCAAGTAGAACTCAGAAAAATAATTATGAAGAATAATGTTACTTAGGAGGAAAAGACTAATTACTAAAAATATCCAAAAAGTATATCCATGGAGTGTGAGTCTCACAAAGAGTCCAGGTGGTTGTGGCCTGTGTCTTTAGTTCCAGAACTTGGGAGACAGAATTCCAGGCAAGCCTGGTCTACAGCGAGAGTTCCAGGATAGCCAAGACTACATAGATAAACCCTGTCTCAACAAACAAACAAATAAGCTCAACAAAGAAAACCAAAAGAAAAGGTGCAAAACCACAAATATATATTCAGGACTCCATTTTTGAACTGTGTATGGTGGTTTTCATGACTGTAATCCCAGCATTCAGGAGTCAGAGGCAAAATGATTAGATGCTTGACCTGAGGAAACCCTCACCCCCAACTGTACAACCCCAGGCTTGTATGCAGCTGAGTCTTTCTGTTCTGGCTAAGGTAGAAAATGGACTCTTTGGGGTCTAAATGTTGATGGCCAGGTACTCCCAGGTGTTTGCTGAGATATTTATCCAAATTGAGTTTGTCTCAGACTTTGCACAGTCAACTTCAGTCTGAGCTCCATGAGTCCAGGTATTTTGGAAACTGAACTCTCATTCCCACTTCTAAACAGCTTCAGTGGCTGAGCACATGTGGCCCCAGGTGCTGCCTAGACCCACACTCCCTAATCCCCCTCCATCCCATCCACGCATCCACCAATAGTGGGAACAGTGGCAGGGAGGGAGCAGCCTCTTTTAAATCACCCACTGCACCTGCTTCACTACACCCGGGCAGGTAGGAGGAATGGCATAAACAACACATGGCTTGCTGCTGTCTTGACTATGGGATAAAGAAGGAGTCATAGCCTCACCACTGTTTTAATTAAGGGCAGTCACATGGCTAGAAGCCACCTCTGTTATGTGTTGGAAAAAACAAAAATTAAAACAATGTTTCTTGCTTATTGACTCTAACAGCCAAACCTTGTAACATGATAAAAACACACTTGATATAAATTTTGAAGGTATTACATTGGTTTCTCTTGTTAGAAATTAGTTTTTGTCTTCCAAAATTTATGGTTTTGCTCTATGTCTTTACTCTTTAAATGGCACTTTATTTTAAAATGCAGGTGCAGTTTAGAGCAGATAACTAAAAACAGGCAAAGATTGTTTAACTCAGATATGCTTGGTGGGAACCAACCCTCAAACCTGTCAGAGAACCTGCTGAATATGGCATTTAAGATGCTTTAACTCACCATGACAGAGACTCCCAAATCCACCAGTGACCCCTTCAAGGTCTCCAAGAAGATATGGGCATAACAACAAAGGACTCCACCTGGATTGTGGTACACTGATGACAGCTCATAACTGCCCCAATGCCTTACCCGCTGCCAGAACCCTGTCCAAATTATGGACAAATTGGACACAGGACATGTAATGCTTCAAACAAAGTAAGGTCAGTCTCCTAATCCTCCACAGGAAGGTCTCTCAGATTTGCCAGGCCTGGAAGCCAAAGGCTGCCATGTACATGTACATGGGACCTATGTCCCCAATAAAGCCATCGACACCAATGGAAACCTAGTGGGTTGGCCATCTAGGTAACTGGTAAGTCTCCACCACTTTGATTGCTACTTAGATCCTTTGAATTATACTTCCTGCTTACTCAGGTAAAATCTATTCTTCTCAGGTCTCTGAGAAGACTAGTGAAAGAAGTAACTTTTTATTATTCCTTTATCTAAAGAAACTCACTTTCCAGTAACTGATCCCACTTACAGCCACCTGTGTCTCATGATGAATAATTGGATAGGAAAAAAGTGTAAAATTTAAAGTTTATGTAAGGACTGAGGATTCAAAAGTTCTGAGAAAATGTTTGAGGGTCTAAGAAGGTGTTTTATGGTTGGTAAGTGCAAGTTAGGAGTGTTAGAAGATGTAACAAAAAAGTATGGAAAAGAATGAAAGAAATCCTTCCAGTTTCTTTCCTTCACTATGGTACTGGTATAGTAAGACTTCCAGAGTGGTATTGTTTTTAACTAAAATCATTTTACTGTAGCTTTTGTTGGGGATTGATTCTAATGCTTTGAATTAATCCAGCCCCAAATCAGGAATCCTCTTATCCACACATTGAAGGTCCTTGTCTCCATTGGTTTTTTTTTTTTTTTTTTTTTTTTTTTTTTTTTTTTTTGTCTTTTTTTTTATTTGATATAATTTATTTACATTTCAAATGATTTCCCCTTTTCTAGCCCCCCCCACTCCCCGAAAGTCCCGTAAGCCCCCTTCTCTTCCCCTGTCCTCCCTCCCACCCCTTCCCAGTTCCCCGTTCTGGTTTTGCCAAATACTGTTTCACTGAGTCTTTCCAGAACCAGGGACCACTCCTGCTTTCTTCTTGTATCTCATTTGATGTGTGGATTATGTTTTGGGTATTCCAGTTTTCTAGGTTAATAACCACTTATTAGTGAGTGCATACCATGATTCACCTTTTGAGTCTGGGTTACCTCACTTAGTATGATGTTCTCTAGCTCCATCCATTTGCCTAAGAATTTCATGAATTCATTGTTTCTAATGGCTGAATAGTACTCCATTGTGTAGATATACCACATTTTTTGTATCCACTCTTCTGTTGAGGGATACCTGGGTTCTTTCCAGCATCTGGCAATTATAAATAGGGCTGCTATGAACATAGTAGAGCATGTATCCTTATTACATGGTGGGGAATCCTCTGGGTATATGCCCAGGAGTGGTATAGCAGGATCTTCTGGAAGTGAGGTGCCCAGTTTTCGGAGGAACCGCCAGACTGCTTTCCAGAGTGGTTGTACCAATTTGCAACCCCACCAGCAGTGGAGGAGTGTTCCTCTTTCTCCGCACCCTCTCCAACACCTGCTGTCTCCTGAATTTTTAATCTTAGCCATTCTGACTGGTGTAAGATGAAATCTTAGGGTTGTTTTGATTTGCATTTCCCTAATGACTAATGAAGTGGAGCATTTTTTAAGATGCTTCTCCGCCATCCGAAGTTCTTCAGGTGAGAATTCTTTGTTTAACTCTGTACCCCATTTTTTAATAGGGTTGTTCGGTTTTCTGGAGTCTAACTTCTTGAGTTCTTTATATATATTGGATATTAGCCCTCTATCTGATGTAGGATTGGTGAAGATTGTACTAAGCTCAAATCCAAATGGATCAAGGACCTCCACATAAAGCCAGACACTCTGAAGCTAATAGAAAAGAAACTGGGGAAGACCCTTGAGGACATCGGTACAGGGAGAAAGTTTCTGAACAGAACACCAATGGCGTATGCTCTAAGAGCAAGAATTGACAAATGGGACCTCATAAGGTTACAGAGTTTCTGTAAGGCAAAGGACACCGTCAAGAGGACAGATCGGCAACCAACAAATTGGGAAAAGATCTCCATTGGTTTTTGATCGACCAATAAAGAGTCAACGGCCAATGGCTAGGCAGGTAGAGTTTCCTTGCGAATAGTACATGTTGTTTAGCAGTGCAGAATTAAGTAAAGGATTAATTACTAGTGTTCCTTTCTCTGGCAAGCCAGCCAGAAGGCCCTCACCGCCCAGGCGAGAGGCTCAGAGCTCGTTAACTCTTATTGAACCAGAGAGAAAAGAAAAGGAAAGAAAGAAGTCACTTACACATACAACACATACCAGACAAAGCTGGAAATGGATACACCACCATTTTTTAAAATTACTTTTAGCTTATTATAGCTTTTCAACAAAATGTTCTCTGTATAAGACATAATTACCTCACAGATAAAATATTATAAAGAAAGGAGAAAAATTAAAATCCTTCACACAGGCAAATGTGCACAGATGCACATACATTAATACACACACATTCATACACACACATTCATACACACACATTCATACACACATTCATACACACACATTCATACACACCACACATTCATACATAAACATTCATACACACACATTCATGCATACACATCATATACACACATTCATACACACACATTCTGCTTGGACCTAACCACATGTTTCATCTCCTCCACAAGTGTTCATGCATACCTACACACAGACAAACAGACATACATATCTATATTCAATGGCTGGACCTGAGCCCCAAATGCCACACACATACATTTGAATGGATGTATAGGACAGAGCCCCCCAAGCCAACACCTTATTTCTATTCTCTGGCCTTTTTAAAGACAAAAGTTCTTAGAAAATCACCTCATAGATAAAGTGTTAGATAAAAGGAGAGTTACAAAAGGATACTAATATTAAGTTCAAATCAGTGTTCATTATGAGTTCAAAAGTTTCATTGCATTCCTTATAATCCAGCCTTTAGTACTATTTTGTGAGGAGTCTGTACATTCTATTCTTGATTCTAACTTTATTAGATCTTTCTGGCAAAACAACTAAAACCATTTCTTAAAACTTTCTGCCTAAAATTATTTGAATCAAGTCAGGAATTCTATAAGATAATTAATTCATCTGAACAGTATAAATTCATGACAGTTCATCTTTATGTTAATTTGCAGGAAATCTGCTCAATGGGGTGAGCCAATGTCCAGGAACCCTTAGGTGCTATAATAGTGACAGGGAAGGTATATTGGCAGCAAGAAGCCATCCTGGGTTGAACTCTCTCGGGACCTGGCCTCCCATGTGACCTTGGGAATGCAGATATGTATGACAGTTCACCTATGTTACGCCATGCAAAAAGGCAGGTCACCTTCAGCAAAATCACCGCTGGCCTTAGCCTCTCCTACATGGCTCCTGACAGACACTTAGGCTCATTCTTTAGCCTAAAATCTTTTTCAAATAGGAATGCTTAATAGTGACAATTTGATCATAATATGTGTCGATCTCTTTGGTTAATCTCTAAGCTATTTTATAGTCTGAATGTAATGTGTTACTAGTATAAAGTTTCAGGAACTATTTTTCTTTTATTTATTATTATTTTAAACAGTAGGGATGTAGTGTGCATGCAATGGTGCAGACGAATAAGTGCTTTTCTTCCCCTTTTGCGTGGGTTCTAGGATTGAACCCTGACCATCAAACTTGTATCTTCTCACAATGTCAGTTTCTACCTTTTGAGCCATTTCACAGGCCCAGTTTCAGTGAATCAACAACAACTCTTAGAGATTAAATCTTTACTTTGTGAAGCTCAGAAGCGAGTCTGGTCTTGTTGTTTTTATTTGTTTGCTTTGTTTTGTTTTTGAGTGTGTGCAGCTTTGGCTTTTGAGAAGTTGACATTGTTAGAAGCGGGGCCTCTTGAGGGTTACCAGACCTTAAATAAAATTCTCATCAGTGTGTGATGACAACACTCAGTAACAATCAATTCTTGAAGGAAATTTGTCATGTGAAGCTCTTCCAGAGGCACAGATGCAAGGCAGCACTTCCCCACTGGGGAGAATTTTACCCTGCAGGGGTCACTTTGACAATATCTAGAGAAGATTCTTACTTTCTCTCATGTGTGATGTACGTGCATGTGTATTGGAGGCTCAAGGTTGGTGTTATGTGTCTTCTTTTCTTACCTTATTTGTTGAAGCAGTCTTTAAGTTGAATTCATAGCCCTCAGGTATGGCCAGTCTAGCTAGCCAGATTTCCCAGGAAAGCCATGTCTGCCTTCCCTGCATTAGAAACATAGGCAGGCTGCCACACCTACCTGGCATTTATGTAGGTGATGGGGGTATGAACTATGGTTCTCATGCTTCTGTGTGTGGCAAGATCTTTAGCCATCAACCTGTTTTTCCAACCACAAGATACAGTTTTTGATTGTGTGGCAAAGGAGGGGATGTTGCTGACTCCAGTGGCTGGAGCTGTAGAAATAGGTTATGTTCTGCTGTTCCATTCCTGGCCCCATCCAGTGAAAAATCACTTGGTTCACAATGTCCTTAGTGTTGCTACTGAAATACTGGCACAAGACACAAGATGGCAGAAGACTACTGTTTTCCTCAGAGATTACACAGAACTTTTGTGTCAGGTTGGACACAGCCTCTTGAGGAAACATAAAAACTAGGACATAACTGAACAAGGGCTGAGTGTGAAGCATGGCCTTTCCACTTCTTTCTCAAATGCAAGCCTCACTACAATTATTCTGAGCTTGAGTTTCATTAAAACTCAACTGTTTCCAGGTTCCTTCTAAAGGTGTGCATGTGCATGTGTGTGTGCATGTGTGTGCGTGTGTGCGTGCATGTGTACCTGCGTGTGTGTGTGTGTGTGTGTGTGTGTGTGTGTGTGAAAGTGTGTGTGTGTGTGCAAGTGTGTGTGTGTGTGTGTGTTTGAAGCATTTGGGCTTCACATTTTTCCCTTTGGCTGTCTACAAAACTTCGTTGGTTTCCCTTTTCAAAAACTGCTCCTGTAGTTTGACATTTGTGTATAGAGATGAAGAAAGAAAGTAGACTGAAAGGTAGATCATTTCCAGGTAATCTTTAATCAGAATAACTCATCAAAGAAAGCAACAACCATTTAACAATTTGTATCCTAAAGAGCAAAGAGACCTGTGAAAATACTGCACTGTGTAAAGTGTTTCAGATCCTTATTTGCTAAGGAAACCATGTGCAACATCTTTTTTGCTGCACCAAGGTTTCTCTAAGTAGGAGCACACCAGATCCTCTCTGCCACATCCCCGGAGCTTCCTTTCCTCAATGGATGGCTTCACTGAAGGAACTCTACTTTCAGCCAGGAATTTCCTAACTTTGCCTCTTTCATTGACACCCTGCTAATGGCCTGTCACAACCCCAGTTACTTTTTAAAGGAAGTCTCCTGTTCTCTGAGCAGGTGGATACCATGGGAAAGGCTGCCCTTCAGTTATTCTGATCTCTGAAGTCCTTTTCTTCCTACTTTTAGGATGATCTACCACCATTTACAGTGCTGATAGAAATCCCAGGATAACTGTTTTTGGAAATTACAAATAGATTTTTGGAGTGTGTCAAAATAGTGAAGGGATTCTGATTTGATAAAGTCTGAGAAATAATACAGGTTCAAAAGATGATTTTGCCATCTGTTTAATTTAAAGAAAGAGGATTTCACAGCTTGCTTGAGGTCTAGCTAAAGTAGCTTTGCTGACCTGCCTGGCATCACCACTGGAAAAGGAGAATTCCTACTCTAAAGCTGACATATGCAGAGGAAGACTCTGCTTGATCTGAATAGAGAAAAGTATTCTTTTCTGAGCTAACTTGCAAAACTCTCTGGGCCCCACAGTTCCCTTTTAGCAACACTGTTATCCCCACCCACCTACACCCTCCATGTTTGTTGTGATTTCTCTTACCTTTAGATTGCTAATTAAGGACATAGCTCCTTGCCTCTGTCCTGACTCTTAGCACAGAATAGGAGACAGAGAAACCTCTTCAAGTGTTTTAGTCCTCTGTCTTGCCCTGTGTCGCCCTTGGGTGCAGTGGGTGAGAAGGCCTGGAGCTCAGACTCTGGGAGCAAGTGAGAATGGTGCGGCAAGCTCGTTTATTCTCTGGGAGCGCCCTTTTTGCCCTCCACTGGTGTTCCATCGGTCCCAAGCAACCATGTCCTCCAAGCGTAGCTCCCGACTGGCTGTCACTGTCTGCGGCACCAATCCCTAAGCTCTCACGCAGGCTTCAGTTGGTCCCTCATATGGAAGTTACCTCCACAGCAGCGCGGCCCCACTCACTGTTTATGTGGAAGTGGCCACAGCCTTGTCAGTGAAGCCTGCTGCTTCTCCGACATTCAGGAATGCTGGCCGGATGCCTGTTTTCTTCATAGGGTGGCTCAGATTATTTTGAAAAGCATGCATGTTTTTCCAGTTTGAAACTTAGGCATGTTGACATGCTTCCTCAGTGTAAAGCAAGAGCTCTGCATACCCACGTTAGTGAATTCAGGAGAAGAAACTGTGAATGATTTTTCTAAGAAATGCTATTTGCAGCTTGCCATTACATATCAAACTTTCATCCAGCCTACAACCAAGTTAGTAATGTGCTTTGAGATCTTTATGATTGTTCTGCTTACTTACAGTGTAGTCAACCTATTCAGAATTAATTGTCCTTTAAGAAAAACAATGTATTCAATCTTACTATGCTTTGGCCTCCCTAATGTGTGATTTACTCTATTTCTCCTTAATGATTCATTGATTCCTCACTCAGAGCAATGTATTTGTGCAAAAGATGTAGGGGCTAGAACTATGACCATTTGCTCGAAGCAGTAAGGTTTGAACATTTCCCTCCAATGTTGAAAGCAGTATGTGGGCATACACTAATAATAATACCTGGTTTTTGTCCTTGGGTGGTATTCTGAGTCAGTAGGGTCAGAGAAACAATTTTTCCCTTCATGAGACCTCTGTGAAAACTTAAGACAAAAGTTCCTCATTCCTTCCCATACCATATTTGCTCCGCTGTTTAATAAATAGATTGGACAGAATGGCCTTTGTTCAAGAGATCGGGTCAAAGGTATTCAGACAAACCGATCAGACTCACTCTTGGGTAAATGACACCAAGGGTCAGCTTCCTTTCTTAGCATCTGTGATGTTCCCTCCAAGATGAATTGGCCTAATAACCAAGTCCCCACACTTTGGAGGGGTGTAGGGATTCGAGGTACTGCCTTTCATGGAAGCATTTCCTGTTCACCCACTAATCAAAGATTGAGCAATGGCCTATTATAATGTTTGAGCAAGTCTGCTGGCTCCCAGAAACAGCTGTTAGATATCTTCCTTCTTCCATATGGTGTGTGTTTGGGGGCAGGATTAATTATTTTAAAAATACTGGAAGGAGCTCACAAGTTGATTTGTAATTAGATAAGCTAAAAATTATTTTTAGAATTTTATCCCAAGACAGAGTGTTTTGGACTTACGATAGTATGAACACAGGACAGATTCAGCAGAAACACACTTTGCATGTTGAATTTTCATCTTTTCTTGATCTGGTGCTGTGTCTCTTTGGGGTTCTTTACACTTTGCTCATGATTCTTTTGTTTTCCTTTAATGTGGAATCTGTGTTTTATATTACTTTGAAATATTTCAGCATCTGAGAATGATTTGTGTCTAGTAGTTCTGTAAAAACTTGAATCTATGGTATTTTATCTTCCCTTCTTTTGCTTTGTTTGATCTTGAGGAAGAGAGAAGTTTGCAAGCTGATGTGGCCAGCTGTGGGGGTCTCACCTCCTGTTGAATGGATTTCCTTTTCATCAACAGTTATTCATATTCATTTCTCCCTGCATCTGCTTCATTTCTCCCTGCATTCATTCATTTCTCCCTGCATTCATTCATTTCTCCCTGCATCTGCTTCATTTCTCCCTGCATTCATTCATTTCTCCCTGCATTCATTCATTTCTCCCTGCATCTGCTTCATTTCTCCCTGCATCTGCTTCGTTTCTCCCTGCATTCATTCATTTCTCCCTGCAATATTCATTTCTCCCTGCATCTGCTTTGTCAAATTGTTTTTCTAGGATTTATACATAACACTGTATTAGGCTTCTTTTTTGCCACTGGGACAAAATGCCTTAGAGAAACTCTTTAAAAGGAAGTAAGTTTTATTCAGACTGGTACTTTTAGAGATTCAGCCTGTGGTGAGGTGTAGCGTCATGGCTGAAGGCTGAGGCAGAATAAGGTCCCTGAAGGTCAGGAAGTAGAAAGTCAGCAAGCCCCAGAGACAGAATATACTTCCCAAAGGCCTGTCCGCTGTGAACTGCTTTCTCCTAGCAGCCGCACATCCTAATATGCCCTGTGGGCTGTGTTGTTATCAATTGCTCATTGATGAAGTCAGTGGTTTCATGAATCAATTATAAAAGCCCCTAAACAGGCATCCATGATTTCAGCAAGTGGAAATTTGGAGACATTTCATATCTAAGCTGCAAGAGTGGGCTGGACTCATTTTCCTGTCTTCTGGTTTTTGTACTCCTGATGAGAAGACTATGTTCAATTTTGTTGCAATTTCCAGTGACCGGATGCCTTTTCTCTGGCTCTCTTGAGAAGCTCTCCTGTGTCCATTTCTTTTCATATTCACTCACTAGGTCTTTGTATATTTTTTACTAATTGTTATATAAATCCTACCTACTCTACAATCATAGTTAGTTTGAGAGTCTATTTAATGGTATCTTTTCCCAGACCAAAACAAATCTCATTTGGTTTTTTGGACAGTGCATTACTTAGTATGGTGGTAGACTGAGGTGATTGCAGCTTGCTCCCATGATGGGGTCCTCCCATTTCTGGCACCGCTGAGTTGCAGCTCTTCTGAGGTCTAAACTGGAAACATGACTATTTTCTAGATTTTTGATGAAGGAAAATGGCTTCTGTTGTTTCCTTTCAGTCCCCTGGACTCTTGTGGTGCTATGCATTCTTTTCTGCTGCCACTCTTCACTCTGGCATGTGCTTCTCAGGGTCTGTGGTCTCATTGGCAAACCTCTTCTGAAAAAAATAAGATCAAATGGTGGACACACTCCTGATCCTCCCAATTCTTACAGCTATTTACTTAATATATATTTTATGTTTGTCTGGCATCTCTAGTTACATACAATGAGAAAACTTACCTGAGGCAGTTTACTACACTGTCCAAGGTGAGCATCACACTGTTGGGCTGATGTGAATGAAGAACAGCTTTTCATATGTAGGCACAGCTGTTCTCTGAACTTTGTACACGAGAAGACACAGAATCTCCCCAAGCTTCCTGTCATCCTAGTTTAGTATACACAGAGCTAGCTGTGTCCCTTTGAGAGGCTGGGCTAGCTGGACACTGGATGTTCTCACCCAGAATTAAGAGAAAAGTTCCTCATGCACAGCAATAATCCAAGGAAACAGCTTCATCCAAAATCTCAAGTACAGGTTTTTTGGCTGTTGCTTTTAATAATTTTATAAGCTTGAAACATTAGTCAGACCGACTTTTGAAATCAGAGGACCATTTTGTACTTTTATTTACTTATTAGTACCAAGCCTTGAATCACAGAAAAAGATAAGATTTAAATTTCCAAATTTCAATTTCCTTTGTGGGTAACACAATCCTAAATAATAAATTATTACTCAGTTTAATTCATTCATAAAAATTAGAGACCAGTTGTTTCAAAGATGACGCATGATATACAGGCATAGTATGCTGCAATATCTAAGAAATAAATTGGGGAATTTTGGATAATAGTTATCAAAAGAGATGGGAAATGTCTGGGCATGTTTAATAGTAAAGTAAAATAGGAATGTTTACAAAAATAGAACCATATTAAAAAAAAAAAGTACAGTTGGTCCCAGAGTGGCTGTGGGCCTGGGAGGTTTCTCAGAAAGGAGATAGATAGATGAATAGACAGACAGACAGACCCTGGAAAAGACAGAAAGCCACAGAAATGCAGCAGTATACTATCATCAAACAGTCATTTTAAGAGAAACAAGGTGTAGGAGGGAGGAGGCTAAAAGTGCACACAGCAGTGATGGGTACGGGAGAAGTTGAGGCCTCTCCTCTCAGGGACTGAGCATCAGCAAGGCATCTTTTTAAAGAGATCGCTGATATGACAATAGTTCTCTCTCCCTCCCTCCCTGCCCTCTCCTTCCCTCTCTCCTTCCCTCCTTCCCTCCCTCCCTTCCTGCTTCTCTCTCTGTCTCTGTCGCTCTCTCTCCCTGCTCTCTCTCTCTCCTGTTATTCTCTCTTGCTCTCCTTCTCCCAATCCAACTGACATGCCAAATGCTTCATGAAGAGATAGGAGCAAGTATGAAGGCACTTCATGCTGGAGACTGGCCAGTAAGAGCCTCTAGAGCAGGGGTTCTCAAGCAGGGGTCATGGCTCCTTTGTGCAGAGGTTCCCAATCTTCCTAACTTTGTAGCCCTTTAATACAGTTCCTCATGTTGCAGTGACCATGAACCATACAATGTATTTTGTTGCTACTTCATAAGTATAATTTTGCTACTGTTATGGATCATAATGTAAAACCTGTGTTTTCCAATAATCTTAGAGAACTCCTGTGAAGGGATCATTGGACCCACAAAAGGGTCACAGCCACTGCCTTTGGGGTGTCCCCAGAGTCAAACTGGTACCTATCTTTATCTTTCCCTGGCAAATCTTAAACGTCCATCAGGAAGAGATTCATTTAAAATACCATTCTCTAGGTGAACAGAACCCAGAAAACTCCAACAGCCTGATCGGTGAATGTTTGTGATTTCCTACAACCAGAACTATTCCCCTTTTCTTGATTCCTTTTCTTCCAATGAATACTTTTTCTGAGTGTTTGAAGTCTGAGAAAACAAGACATTGTTTTACATATTTGAAAGAAACATGAAAAAACAAAATCACACTGTATGTCAACAGAGGCCATAGAGCTGCATGAAATAATTCTAAGACATTTCTTCTCTCATGTTTCATATTAAATGTTTCAAACTTCTGTGCATATTTGCATTTATTGTAGGTTTAACATACTTTACAAATGTTTATCTTCTTAAATCATTTGCTTTTCCCAAGTAAGGCCATCTCTTCTTCTAATGAATTGATAGAGTAGTGTATATTAAGCCCTCTGGGTGTCTTAATTTCTGGTAACATCTTTCCTTGCCATTTTCTGAAACCTGTCTGCTATCATTCTGCTCTGTCCTTTGTGTTTTTCTTTAACCCAGTCAATACCACAGAAATAATGAAGTTTCATTAGTTCTGGTCTCCAGTCCACCCTCAGAGTACCAAGCACCAAAGTACCAAACTGGCAATGAAGTTCTGCTATTTTAATCTTTCCTTGGTGACAAAAAAAAAAAAAAAAAAAAAAAAAAAAAAAAAAAAAAAACAAATTCCCGAATCCACCTCAGTGCTAAGGAAGAGAACCTCACCTTCCAGAGTGGAACGTTTGACGTTAGGGTCTCACTCTAGTTATTTATTTTACTGTCACAGAGAAGAGTAGAACTTGTAATACAGACAGCTCATGTGCATGCACAACATGGTAGTAGTAGTTTGAAATAAAATTGTGTGATTGTTGTGCCATTGGACAGAAAGTTTTTTTTGGGGGGGTTGGTTTTGTTTTTGTCTGTCCTCCCACCTTTTAAAAATTCTTTGCACCAATGCTGAACTGTTTTTGCAGAACAGATTTGGTCTTCTTGAAAGTTTCTGTCTCTATTGTTGATTGATTTAGTTGTTTCCCTGTGCAATAGGCATCTATGGCTTTATTCATTGATTATTATCCCCAAATCTTTATTGTCAACTGCTTCTCCTCGTTCTTAGAAGCTACTGAATTCATATAATCATGTCTGTAGCTGTTTGGCCCACTGAATAGAATTGTGTTCTACTGCTTGTGGTCTTAAGCCTATCTAAGATATGCTATTAAAAATAATGTATTGTCTTTCCCCTTGAGGTGATTCATGAGGATGAAAATCCTGTAATCATGAAAAATTTAAAAATTAGTTAAGCTTAATTTATGTAAATGTGGTAAAAATCCTACAGGATACTTTTAAGAAATCATTTTCTTTCATTTATATATATATAATTAAGATAGTAATGAGTTAAGGGTAATTTCCTCTGCTTTTAGGCAATGTATGTCATGTGTTGGAAGAGATCCCTGTGCATCCTTGTCTGCTGTGCCACACAGAGACTCCAGCCCACAGCACCCCAGGCTTGCCCATGATCCGCACGGCCCACCCCAGCCAATGACCTCCTCAAGCTTAAGTGAAGAAAGTAGTGCATAACAAGTATAACAAGTGTGCCTTCAAGAAAGATGAGTAGACTTCTTACATAATAAAAGTATAAAAAAGTAATGATAAAGAACTCTATAGGATTTACAGTTGAGTGAAAGGAACTAATATGCTTTCTATGTAAATAACATCAGAAGCCAAATACAATGACATGAAAATTGGATCTTAGACATGTACCTAAGCCTCATACAGCAAAGAGCTATGGTTCCCATGATTAAAAGATAGAATCATGTGACTTTAAGAATAGTGTATGACTTTAAAGGAAAGTCTTGCATCACTAGCTGAGTGGCTCTTCTGGCTTTTCTGTCTTTGGTGCTCTTATTTAAATATTTCAGAAATCTGTATAAGCTTGCATTTTTAAGTATAAGTTGTATTTACAAATTTTTTATTTTTAATATTTTTTATTTATTTTATTTTTTACAGTACTTATTTATTTTTACAGTAATTATTATTACAGTCCACTGTAGCTGTCTTCAGACACACCAGAAGAGGGCATCGGTCACATTACAGATGGTTCTGAGCCACCATATGGTTGCTGGGAATTGAACTCAGGACCTCTGGAAGTGCAGTCAGTGCTCTTAAGTGCTCCAGCCTCGTATTTACAAATTCTTATCTTCTTGAATTCATGAGCTTTTTCACAAGACCACGTGCTCCTTACTTATCCATGAGGTTGTGCCTTCTGAGGCCTCTGGGCACCTAAATTTCATGTTACAAGCTGAAAATGTCCTTTATCATTTGCTAAATCTTGCTGACCATTGTCCTGTTTCCATGCTGGTAAATAGCAGGTTGTGAGCTGCATTGAGACACTGATGTAGGGAAGGACTCTAGCCCTCTTTCAAAGCACTGACATGCCTGTCCTTAACATGTGTCTCTTTCTGGAGAACACAGATTCATTTAATGACATTAGTATTCATACAATAGCATTTAACTTATTGTACTGCGGAAAACCAGTAAAGGTCACTATCTCATGTGGACATTAGATCATGTTATAATCTAACTTGGTGCAGATAGTCTACATAGATGCAAGACACTGTCATGAGGTGTAATCTAAAGTACAATTTAGACTTTGTTGTGTCTGCCAGTTGGTGTCCCTTAAAAAAGATGGTCTTGTGTGTTTCTCTTCCCCTTTTCACCTTTTAAAAGTGATTTGTTCCTACCCTGAGCTTTTTATTAGGTTATTTTCTTTCCAATTCTGTCTCCATGGTCATCTAACTTACAGCTTTCTTTTTTTTTTCCCTGAGACAGGGTTTGTCTGTATAGTCCCGGCTGTCCTGGAACTCACTCTTGTAGACCAGGCTGGCCTTGAACTCAGAAATTCCCCTGCCTCTGCCTCCCAGAGTGCTGGGATTACAGGCATACGCCACCACCGCCCGGCTAACTTACAGCTTTCTATGTGGTCATTTTCAGTGGCCGTTTTCCTCAACCATTTCCCAAGATTACTGCTGTTTCTTTTAGAAGAAGCAGAATCATTTTTATAGTTTATGATTTGTTAATATCATTTAGCATTATGCCATATAATTATAAACTGCCCTATATAATGTGAAGTAAAATTAAGCATTTTTTCCATTTGATCATGTTTGATAATTAAGGTTCTCAATAACTTAGGTTTGCCTACTAGCTATTTACTGACAAACAAAACAAAAAAGGGCTTAAATGTAGTGTTTGGGCTAAAAATTTTTAGGTAGGGTAAGGTAATTTCTTTTGCATGAGGCATCCTTTCTGATGGATTTTTTATTATTATTTTTATTCATATGAGTACACTGCAACTGTCATCAGACACACCAGAAGAAAGTGTCATAATGGATGGCACCTTTACAGGTAAGCCACCATGTGCTTGCTCGGAATTGAACTCAAGACCTCTAGAAGAGCAATCAGTGCTCTTAACCACTGAGCCATCTCTCCAGCTCCATCCTTTGTGATATTAAAAGTCACATAATTCTCTCTTTTTTTAAATTTAACAAATATATGCTGGTTGTAATCAGCACTGTAACCAATACTAAGTTAAGAATGTTGGTTCACAATCTTCTACTCTAGACAAAAGTAAAATCTTTTTATTTTTTATCTATAGCTAATAATGGTGTGAGTAGCAGAGTATACATGTAGATATGTATTATTTTAATTGGCAAATATTAAGTAGTTGTTCCTTTTTCTTCATCTGTATGCTGAAATATGTAAAGACAGAGTCATTTTGCAAACAAGCATTCCATACATGAAACATTCCACATTCTCATCTTCAAAAATATCTAAAGAACAAAACTAAAGAAAAAGTATGACGGAAGTTCCTATACCCAGAGCAGCCTGCTGCCAAGACAGCGAAGGAAGTAGACCATGGACACAGTGGACCCAGAGCATGCTGTCTTAAGGAAATCATTAAAGATCACAAAGTGAGAATTTGCATAGTTCTTAGAAAACATAAAAACAATGTTAGTTCTAAGGAAGAACGACTACCTCATATCTCTAAGGGAAAAGAAAGATTGAATGTAACTCCATTTTACAAAACAGTACATTTTCTTTGAGAGAAAAGATGTGCTAGCCCATGTCTGCAGTGCTATAGAGTGGCCAGATAAGGAGATCTTATCAGGACAGCTTTGTTCATGTCCTGGGCCTCATACACAACCTCAGTCCAAACTGAATCCTTCTCTACTGACCATTAAAGATGTAAGTGAAAATAAACTACACTATGAATATAACAAACCAGAAATTAATAAGCCTTATAAACAAATGAAAATTCTTATAAAATAAACAATAATTATAATAATAAAATGGGATCATGGTAAAAGACTAGCTACAGCTGAAATAAAAGGAACTGCTTGTTATGCAAATGAGTACAACATAAAACACAACATAATTAACTATACATTTGATATTAGACGTGTGCCAATGTGTGGTAAATCATAAACGCAGTGGCTCCCATATACAAAGAAATAAATCCTGTGACTATAAAACACCTTGTGATCATACTTGCCAGCATTGGGATCCATGGGTCTTCTGCCTCTGATGTTTAAAATGAAATATCTCACAATTGTGTAGGTTTGCATTTTAAAGTATGTCTTCAAAAATATTCATATTCTTGAATCCATGTACCTTTGCCTGGTAAGCCCACCTCCCACTACTCTATTTATTCTGATCTGTCTTTCAAGTCCTGTAAATCCTCAGATTTCATATGAGAAACTGAAGAAAATGTCCTGACATGTGTCTGGCTATTATTTCACTCTGTCAGGAGTGGGGGACTAATTTTAGGAAAGATTCCTGCTATTTATATGTTTTTCCTGTTATCATTATGCATTTATAATAATCAATAAGTAACAGCACACCCCTTTGGAGCAGATCTCTGCAGATCCACGAAGTCTTATAATGATGCTATATAGACAAATAGATGACTTTAGTTTTAATGATGATCCTATAAGAGTTCCTAAAATTATATCTGTGATTATTAAGCTCTTTAATAGTGGAACTTCTATTAGGTCCTTTTCTGATAGTTACAACTAAAATGAGAACTCTGCCAGTCTCCCAAGAGTCACCAGTTAATTGCTCTTAGATGGCAATCAGACTTTCTCCTACTCAGCACATTCCAAGAGGTTGTAAAACAGTTAACCTGCCTGCTGGTTGTGGTGTACACATGCCTGAAATCCCAGCACTTGGGAGGCAGAGGCAGGCAGATTTCTGAGTTCGAGGCCAGCCTGGTCTACAAAGTGAGTCCAGGACAGCCAGGTCTACACAGAGAAACCCGGTCTCGAAAAAACAAACAAAACAAAACAAAACAAAAAACAGTTAACCAAAGGTCATGAAAAGGGAAGTTGGATATATAATAGGTGTTAGAAGATAAAATATTGACTGGGTTTATCTATACAAAACTTCACTTATAATGTAGAGAAGACAAATAATAGATGTCTAGCTAGATAATTACTCCTAATGGATATGCATGTAAATATTCTCTGTTGTAAACTTCTATTTCAATTTATTATGGTATTTTGAGTGAACTTGTGATGAACTTTATAACATGTGTTCATGTATTCTGAAAGATGTTTAAGGGCTGAGGACAAGAGAAGTCAGGGCAGAAGAGTTTAGGAGAGGAACAGAGCTGAGAGAAGAACTGAACTAAGGAGAAGTTTTTAGTCAGAAGAGAACAAGATTAGGTGAATCCAGAGTGGAATAACTTAGAAACTATAGGTAACGTAAATAACTAAGAGAACAATGTGTAGGATGCAGAGGGAAAGAGGAAAAAAGATGTTGCGGAAAGCAGAAGGAACAGGCAGTCTTCTTACCGTGGGACAGGACAGGTCCCATTCAGAGAAACAAAGCCTTTTTCTTACAAATATGGATTTGATTCATTTAGCATTGAAAAGGTGGAAACTTTTTCTTTCTCGATGTAATAAATACTGGAGTCCATTTTTCATCCAGAATGAGTGAGTTCTTTCTGCACTGGTGCTGGTCTTTTGCTCCATATGCATATGTAAGTATGGATGTGTGTGTAAGTATGTAATTGTGAGAATGTATGCATGTATGTGTATAAGTATGAATTGTGAGAATGCATGCAAGCTGGGCCCAGATTACTTCATGAAAATATGTATGGAGCTGTATGTATGAATTTCTGTGAGATTATGCATATTCACTTATGTAAAAGTTTTTCTTTCTGCAAGTGTTATTCTCTTCTCCTGGCTCAATAGAAGTTTACTGCTCCTCACTTCACCCTAGACTGACAAGCAAAAGGCATCTGGACAATGGGGAAAAGGCTCTAGCTACTAATCCTTTAATCTCCTGCTGTTTTTGGGTGAAGTGCTAAGTGCCTGAGACTGCAGTCTCTGGCTTCAGAGGAACACAAAGGGCAGATCTACATTAGCATAGTAACTTAGACTTAGATAAATAAACCTTTTATTATACAGCACCTCTAAATTTTTGATGCTCTTCCCCCCTCCACTACCTCAAAAAAAAAAAAAAAAAAAAAAAAAACCAAGAAGAAAAAAAACACCTCTGCTGGGACTGACTCCAGGCTCTCTCTCTCTCTCTCTCTCTCTCTCTCTCTCTCTCTCTCTCTCTCTCTCTCTCTCTCTCTCTCTCTCTCTCTCTCTCTCCTCTGTCTCTCTTCCTCTCTCCCTCCCTCCCTCTCTCCCTCCCTCCCTCCTTAAATTCCAGATGCTTGATTGTTTGATCCCCTGTCATGAGAAACCAAAATGACACTGGGTGGTGTGCAGGTGAGCAGAGAACCAGAGCCCTCCCCACTAGAGTAGCACACTGTCTCACAAGCTCTAAGCTATTTGTTTATCTGACACTTCTAGACTCTTGGAATCATTTCAGGATCTCTCCTCCTCTTATTACTGCTCCCCTGCACATTGATCTCTCCAAGCCAGGAACAAAGGGTCTACAAGGGCAGAAAGAATGTATGTACTCCCATCACCAATGACATCCCAGCAGTTCCTTTCACACCACTAGACTGTCTACCTGTTTGCTTTATTCCAAGGGGCCAGAGAGACCTCAATTGAGAATCTCCACGAGGTTCCCAATTTTCTCTCTGACTGCATCTGATGCCTGGCTGACCCTTGGGAGGACCAAAGGAAGAAGGCTGGCTTGCAGATGATGGCATGAGCCTTTGAAGGCAGAGAAGACAAGGTCAGTCCCTCTAACCACTCTGATTATCATCATCACTTCTCTCTAGCTCCCTCTGCCCCCTTCCTCTCCCTCTCTCTCTCCAAGCCAGGCCACCCAGTATTGCCTTACTTTGTTTCTTTACTTGTTTCCTTAATTCAAGGTTAATTATATCTATTTATTTTTCTCTTCATTTCATTAGTTGAGGGTGCTTAGCCCTTGAGACCAGTACCTATATCAGGCCTGCCTCCAGGTCATAGAGCTCTGCCTGTCTCCATCTACTGTGTCATGTGATTAAAGACACACAGCACCATACTTTTTTCATTGTACATGTAGTTTAATTTCAAATTTTATTCAAGAGAGAGAGAGAGAGAGAGAGAGAGAGAGAGAGAGAGAGAGAGAGAGAGAGAATAAGAATTGTAGGCTACACTTCAATTCTTCAGTAACTGTGTGACCACAGGCCATGTTTAACTTTCTGTAAGATAAAGCACAATGGTACTGATTATATAACACTGCAGACTTCCACTAAGCGAGCTGATTTTCACAACTCCTCTCTGTCTTTTAAAAATTTGACTCGACGACAACACCAGGGCTCCAAAGATGATTGTTTCCTTCATTTTCTTCTTCTTGATGTTCTCTTTTTGTTAGAAGTCAGAGTCAAGGTAAAACAGGAAAAAAATGACCCAAAGTGATTAGTGTGTCACCCTCTGAGTTCTTTGTCCTTTCTTTTTTGTCTTTGCTGTTCTCTGTGCTTGCTATCCTCTAGATGATAGGGATGTAAATCCAATTTACATGTGGTGACTTGTAAGGAGGCTCTACTGATCTAGAGAGTACCCTTGAAATAAAATGAGAATCAAAACAAGAACTTGTAATAAAATATATAGACAAAATACAATTTCTATTATTAACCTCCCCCCAAAAAACACAGCAACACTTTACTGACTAGACAAGTTCCTTTTCTGCACATCAATTATCTCCCCAATAGCTAGGTAGTGTGCAAGTCTGTCCTAGTTTGACTATCAAGGTTAAGAAAAGTGAACCATCATCAATACTAGTTAGTCTTACATATATTAAAGGACAATGAGTTGTAAAACATTCACACTAAAATTATGACTGATTTCATGCTGAAAACTGTCCATTGGAAAGACATAGGTCAGAATTTAAGAGCACTGGCTGCTCTTCCATTCCCAGGCCAACTGACACCCTTCTCATAGCCTCTGTGGCCACCAAGCTTTCTCAAATAGTTTGCAGACCAACAGACATGGCAACCCCCCTCACACATACAGGGAGATGTAGTTAGGTGTGTGTGGCAGGTATAGGTGTTGAGAAGTGTACAGTGCAAGAAGGAAAATGGGCTGTACCATATTTAGGGTACGACCTGTAGATCAAGAGGAAGGACCATCTTCTCTGAGATTGATCTATCCCTTGGGAAGAAGGACAGTCAGCCCAGATGTGCTGGTATGTATTCCTGGTTCTTTATCAAAAAGACTTTGACTCTGACCTTGCTTCTGATTCCCCAGTGCAGGTTAGGAATCCAGCACAGATAGAAAGCGAAACCACACCAAGGAAACCAGCATGCAGGAAAAAAGCAAACCAGAAAACATGTTATGTTGGATGCAACAAAGCAAGCTCACATTCACAAATCTGTGAGCCTAAGACTCATCCCTGGCTGAAAGGAGAGAACTGAGTGTAGCACACACACAGAGTTGGTCATCTCTGAGTCCATACTCACCCAGGCCCGATGTTCACGTCACTAGGCCACAGGCTCTAACACCTCACTTTATTACAGATAATCATGGTGGCTCAAGCCTTTAATCTCAGCAATCAGATCTCCACTTTCTGGGTCAGCATGATCTCTGGAGTGAAAAGAAACAGATGAAGAAAAAACTCAATATTTCTTTGTTAAAACAGTTATTGTAAGTTTTAAGGAACATAATAGTTTGACATTAAAAATCTCTAGTTCACTATCACCTTTCTCACATGTCTAAGCCAATGCTTCCTAATGAGTTCTTCCTTCTCCATGACTGTCCCCCATCCCTGGGTGTTGTGTTGTATAGTGAATGTGTGTGTGTGTGTGTGTGTGTGTGTGTGTGTGTGTGTTCGCACATGCACACAGGACTACCATCACTGGAGGATTAAATATAAACAAACAAGACAGGAAAGCTGGAGGAACTATAGAAATAGCTGAATATTTTCTTTTTATCTTTTCATAGAAAGAAAAAAGAAAAAAAGAGCTGCCACTGCAGCAACATCTGCCACCATCATCTTCACCACCACCACCAACAAAAGATACTTGTCAATCTCCTTTTATTATAATAATTAAAATTTAAAATTGTGTGTGCTTGTTGGTGATCTATAGCACAACCCTCACAGGAGGATTAAATAAAATTAACTAAGAGATCCAAGGCTATATAATAAAAATGCTAAAACATAGATGATAGACAGACAGATAGACATATAAACAGAGACAGACAGAGATATAGAAGAGCATAAGAAGCCTTCCCCTCGAAAACAAGGAAGGCTGGAGAGAGAGGTCAGCCTCCTTATGTTTATTAAGGCAAAATCAAAAGAAAAAGTGAAATGAAACAAAACAAACCTAGCCGAATATTTTATTTTTCTTCAGATATTAAAAATATTTTTAAAAAGCACACAATCATCCAAAAGGGAGAGAGAGACAGAGACAGAGACAGAGAGACATAGTGAGAGAGAGAGATGAAAAGATCTATTTTTTTACCACTTTTTATTGTAATAAGAAAGTAATGACTTTAAAAATTAAAGCTGGCCCATCTTACTTTAACACTTATTAATACAATTTATTCTGTTGAGTAAGACAGGGATACCTGGTCAACACCCCCATAATTTAATAAGGAATTTAAAAAAAACAAGAAAACAGCCAGTAAACTGCTTGAACTCATTATGGTTTTTATTATTAAAAAAGAAGGAACAAAATAAAGGTTAATGGTTGTATTTTCTAATTGTTAATAAATAATCATTAAATATTAAAAATCGGTCCACTTTTCTAAAAAAAAAAATTGGTCCATCTTATTCACTGTTGTATCATGAGTACTGTACTAAAAACAAATTTTGGTTTTAATAAAAAGGACAACTTGTCAACTAGGAATCAAGGTGACATGGAGAACAGAATACCAACTTCACCATTGCCCTAATACTAGAGACCAAGAGTGATATACACAACAACCAGGCAACTAGCTGGCAATCCTCTTAGGAAAAGAAAAGTTAAGGAAAATGGCCAACTTAAACCTCATTTAAATAAAGGAAAAAAAAAGTCCAGATCTGACATCTGGTAGATCTGGGGTGGAGGAAATTATGATCCAGATGGGCAAAAATCTGGCCAACATAGCAACATACTGGACTGGAGAGATGGCTCAAAGGTTAAGAGCACTGACTGTTCTTCTGAATGTCCTGAGTTCAAATCCCAGGAACCACATAATGGCTCACAACCATCTGTAATGAGATCTGACACCCTCTTCTGGAGCATCTGAGGATAGCTACAGTGTACTTACATATAATAAATAAATAAATCTTTTAAAAAAATAAAATTAAATTAAATAAATAAATAAAAAAACATAGCAAAATACAAGACAGAAGGAGGCAGGGGTGGGGGTGGGTTGCCTTTCCCCTACCCAACATGTACCATATTGTCATCATGCTTTGAGGGAATATAGAGAGTGGAGAAAGTGCCTACTGCCAGAGATCTGCATATCCCATCTAGATGGACACCAAGCCTAGGAAGCTAAGGTTCCCACAATTCTCCAGTGCCCCAGGATGAAACACAGAGATGGGTTGGGGCACAAGAAACATGAGGATCAGGTCCTTCCATGAGCAGACTAGCACCTCTGCCCACAAGACACTGTGTTATTCCCAGCTTGAAGGAACTAGCTATCCATCCCTCCAGGACAAAGAGAAACCTCAAGCGAGGTGTGAGGGCTGGAGACCAGAGAGACATAGGTTTTATCCCTCACCTTCTCCCTTGCCTGCACCTCTGAAAGGATGCTCTTGGCTATGGTAGGATAGGAGTGATAAACGACACTCAGCTCCACCTACAACTCCCCTACCACCGCTAAACTTAAACATGCTTGTACAAGACCAGTGGATAGCAGAAGTGGCAGCCACAGGAAACAGTCCACATGGTTCCTCTGAAGGAGGAGCAGGGGAAGCAGTATTGGTAGCTAGAGAAGACCAGAAAGGGAGACCCCATTGCCACCTTGTACAAAGGTATGCTTAAGAAACTAACCATAAACAATGAAGCAAGGCCTAAACAAGTTCAGAAAGTTACCCCATGATCTACTGACAAAAATCACTAAATCTCAAAATATTCTGAAAACAGATAACAGCTAATAAAAGCCTTAGAAAACTTGAAAAACTCATTTTATATATATAATAAAGTATAAATGTGTGCCTACAATTATGCTTCCCAATACACTGTGTAAGGAGATGATTACAATCAAGAAAGACTAATTCCAGAAAAGAAATCCAGATACCCAGACTCTGTTTTGCCTCATCTGGGTCTTTTATAAAATAATCCCAGTGTTTTATATCTGACAAAACAGGGAACCAAAGTAACTTGGATAAAACCCAACTCTAGATCCTTTCTACTGTGCTATATATCTGTCTTCTGGTAAATGCTTCTCTAAAAGAATGATTTTTTTTTAAAGATTTGTGGTTTTAACAATTTATTCCACAAGGAAACCAATGAGAAAGGATTCCCAATTTCTTTCAAATTATAATGCAAGGTAATAAAAACACATAAAGGTCTTATGAATGTAAAGAGACTAGTTTTCTAAGACAGCTATGAAAATATTTCTTCTAAAAAACAAGTTCACTCAAATGAGGCATTTAGATTCTGGTTCCAAAAGAGGTTGTGTCCTTTCTTAAATCAGGGTTTCCCTAGTCTGTAGCCTTCCCTTGAAAATGCTGTTCTCCTGGTGCTATCTCCCAAAGGCTGGGATTAGGTACCACCGTGTCTACCTTTAAATTCTTAAAAATACTGAAGAACACAAACTTCAGTGTCTTCACTGTGACATAAGCCAAATGGCTAATAACTTATTTAGTTAATACGAAAACAATTCACACCATGCTTTACAATCCCAATCTAAATTTATACACAGTAGATTGGGTTTCAGGAAAACACCATCATCCAATTCCAGAAAACATAACTATGCACTGGTCATCTGCTCAGATTTAGATTTTGTTGTGATTCAAGTTGTCACTTGTAGAAGTTTGCACATAGGTCTTCTTCCCAGCCCCATGCTCCCAGAAATAAAACTCAGACTCAAAATATGTATACTTACAAATATGTTGGCCTTATAGCTAGTCTTCTCTGACTAGGCCATAGTGCATTATAACCCACTTACTCAAATCTACTTTCTGACACATGACTACTTACCTGGGCTCAGGTACCATGTGTCAGTCTCGTCACATTTTCCCAGGCAAATATCTCATCCCTGGCTCTATCCCAGAATTCTTTCTGCCTTCTGAATGTCTCATCTTGTATTCTACACTTTCCTATAGGCCATAGTTTTCTTTTAGTACAATACACAAGATATTCTCTCTACAGTCACTAGCATCCTTAAAACCTTCAAATTCAAATTCTTAATTATTCTAATTCTACTTGTACTTCTAAGATACCAACACCACCAGCAACATCCAGAGGTTACTATGGCTTTTAAACACTCATGTGTACCTGCTTCTCCTTTCAGGATTTTATTTTGGTAATACTGCCACTCCAGCTGGATGTTAGCACCAGGATGAAAAGGTGACCTTCCTGTGCCATGGTTGCTGACAGAGCCACTGTTTTTCCTGTGAGAAAAAAAAATTGAATTGTTTCTCTAAGTACAAAAGGATGTTAAGGTCATGTAATAGAATTTTTTCATGCAATTTTAATTATATAATATTTGTTCTTTAATCACTTATGCATTGAATCTTAAAAAGCATCACCATATAACATCACCTAATTTTTTTTAAGACAGGGTCTTCTGAAATTCTCTATGTAGACAACGCTGGCCAGGAACTCACTGATGTTCACCTGATAGGATTAAAAGCATGCACCACGCATGGCTCCAGCAATGTTTCTGATAAACCGACTCAATCTAAAATCAGCAGAGTCAGTTTTCCATGGCTTTTCATTTCTTACAATGAAAAGCAGACAACTCAGATCCCAGGCTCAAATTGTAGGAGTAGACAACAAAACAAAAACTATAAACAGACTTTTACAATTCAGATATAAATACGTTTATCCTCCCATTTTATTTTTTTTAATTTGATAGCAATAGAAACAAACTGGAGATTCATGCACAGCAATGAAAATCTGATGTTTAACATATAACCAAATGTGAATTTCAGACCCCCAGATTTTGCTTTGGTTAAGAACATTACTTTAATGTATCATTTCCTTTCATGTATAAAATGATAAGACAACAATAATGTTGTAAAATTGATGTGTAAGTAAAACACCACAGGCTTAGAGGGCAGGAGACTCAGAACAAAGAAACACATAACACAGAAAGTCTTCTTGCCTCTTCATATAAACTAGAAAAAAGAACAATTTACTAGAAGGTAAGTTGTCCCAAGGTTAAAACTAATTCTTTCAAATTCAAAATAATACTTTTCAGAGCTAAGTCACAACTACCTAGGACAAAAATAAAGCCTTGTTGGGAATCTAGAATTTTCTAGGATTTTCACATAAGAGAAAAACTGACTTTAAAAAGAAAACACTAGTGTAGCTATCTTGTCAAGAAAGAACTAAGGAAAAATCCTAAATAAATGTTTCAATACTAGTAAGTAGTACACACATAAACCTAAAATTTCATTTAAAAAAAAAAAGCAAGACTGCCCAGATGACTGACCTCTAGAATATAAAATTATCAAAACCCAAAGGTTAGTATGTTTACCTACATTCATGGAGGAGAGTTACTTCAACAGAAGAACAGAAAGTCTGAAGACACAGGATAATAGAAATTTCCCCTTAACAAACAATAAAAAGATATGAAAAATATCCAGAAAATATCCTCATCTATTTGAGATAATACAGTCCTCAATTTAAGATACTCTTCTCTGTATATTTCAGCTTACACCAAGCAGTAGTTTTCTAATTTTCCTACACTTGTGAATATAGGCTCCAGCCAATTTGAACAAAGGAATAGATTTAACTAAGAAAAATCAAAATACATTCCAAAGAATACATTGTTATCAATTCAGACACACACACACACACACACACACACACACACACACACACACACATTGATATGTATCAACTTTCTTAAAACAAACAAGAATACAGACCTTTGAGATCTGTTATATTTCTTATAGCCCCTGAGACAAAGAAGCCATCAATATCAACATGTCTTACAGAGCTCTGCTGTCTGGGCCAGTTCAATTTGCCTAAAAGGAAAAAAGAACATTCAAACCCAAACTAATACTTATCATTTAAAACAGATTAGTTAATTTTAGAAATCACATTCAAGAAGAATGGTATCATAACATAATATAGAATATACTATGGACTGTATACCACCTTAATAGATGAATTTCAGTTTCTCTAGTTATCTGATAGAATTTTAAATCACTTCTAACAACACCATGGTATTCTTTCTTATTCTATTTTCTAATTGTTTTCTTTTAAAATTTAATTTTACAAGATAAATTTGATTATTTGTAGCAATTTTGGTATGTGTAGTTTCACATACTTAGCTTTAATAAGCTCCATTCTGCACAACTCTACAAACTTTATTTAATGAAACAACAATAACAATGGCTACTGCCTCCCAGTGTTCCTTATAAGTATTAAAAAAAAGAGGTTTACAGGGGGATAGATTAATTCTCACAGCACTATGGAAAACATTACTACCACCCCCACCTTTTATAGACTAGTAATTTAAGTCCCACAGGTGATGAAAGCCCAAATTACAATTTAACTCCAGTCTGCTTGATTTCCAACTTTTTAGGCTATCATACTACTCTTCTAATTAGACATATTTCAAAAAGTCCACAGAAAAAAACAAAAATCTACATACAAAGGTAATTTTTCTTTCACCATTAGATGTTACTAGTTCTGCAGCACGTTTATTGCATTTATGGAGCTGAAAGTTAATATTATCTCGTAAGGACAATTACTGACTTAGAAAAACCAGAGATTGTTTATAAGGATTATTATAATCCAACTATTAGGATAATATTACTTTATAATAATTTTATTACAAATACCCCTCATGGTGTTCCAAAATATAATAGTACAGGTCCTAAATCTAAGAATCTAAACTCTAAGAACTTTCTAAGCTTATACCAAGTTCTGATTTCAAAGAATATGCTTGCGTATCAGCTTTAAACAACAAAACAAAACAAAATAAAAAACTTACTCCGGAACAACTGAGCCACTTCACGTACTAACTGTGAGGGGATTGTCTAGTCCCACTAGGTGCAAGGCACTGAACCTTTCTCCTTGCTGCTTTTAAGCAGATGTATGCTGGGCATCACTGATTCCTGTCGTTCCTCTTGCAGAGAGGAAATAGGCAAGAAAGGCAAACACCCATGCATGCTCCTGTCGCAGAAAGTGGCAGAGCAAGGACTCAGATCCAGGTTACACTAAATCAAACTCTTGCCATCCTCTATGTAAATTTCACTAATCACAATCTTTCTTTTGTAGAACAAGGTATCAAACTCAGGGCCTTGAACATGTAAGGCAAACAACAATCACAATTCTACTGTTCAAAGTACTATGAAACAGAAGGTAAACAACCTAAAAAATGTTAAATATTTAAGGGGTACAGAAGATTTAAATGAAATGCCTATCACATGGTTTCTTACAACATATAAATTTAAAAATTTACTCCCATTCATTGACCTAACTCATAATAGTATTCTAAAGCTTTCAAGATCAAGTGACCTTTGGTTTAAAAAAACCAAGAGACAAATAACAGATGGCATTATTATGAAATATTCCAAACTACTGACTAAAAGCCTATTTAGATATACAAACAAATAACATAAGAGCAACAAACATTCACATAGAAAGACCCTGCAACTTTCTAAAACCCCATTAGCATCTCCCTCTTTATGCCTCCCTTTCCACAGTTATAAAGATTACTATCATATAATCTTGAACCTTACTTTTTGCCCACAAAAAAAAAAGAGACCAAAACCTTTGTCAAAATAACTGAACTAGAATCTAGTTTAAGTAACAACTATCACAAAACAGCTTCCTGTTGGATTTGGATGACAAGTGTGAGCCACACACAGAAATGAGACAATCTACATAGATGTTAAAACAATCTCCCTAAGTTTACCACATAGTTACAACAGTTCTATTTCAATTTTAATTTTTAAGAGTGCATTATTGAAACAGCCTTCTAGAAAATCTCAATTACCGTTACCAATCAGCATCATTCTCACAGGAGATTAGGAACGGAATATAAAATGTCACGTTTACACAGCTCATAAATTCAGCTGTTTATAAAGTCCCCATGAAGAAGGAAAGCTTGGAATCCCAGTGCACACAGCACTGAAATGACCTGACATTTTGAGGTAGCCACAGTTAAGTTTAATGGGAAACATAGTAGCAAAGTTTTCAGTTATAGTTACTGTAACTTATATAACCTAACATTCCTAGAGGATTTTTATATTAAGAAGTTTGGAATCATTAGAATACCAGTAAGAACATCAGAATGAAAGCATCAAATAGAACTGTTTTGAAGAAAACAATTTTAGTACCTACCTGTGTCAGGTACAAGGGAAGACCAGCCTGTTTTTATTTTGTTCCAAATCAGAGGAAGCTTGCCTGTTAAGATAAAGGATTGAGCAGGAAGTGAAGATCCACTTAAATATATTTAAAGTGCAAATTTACTAGGTATCACCAAACACCCAGAAGTCAACAAAATGATGTATTTAAAAAAAAATCAAGCCAGGTGCAAGACTTAAACCACAGCACTCAGAGACTGAGGGCAGGCAGATCTCTGTGAGTTCGAGGGTAACCTGGTCTACAAAGTGAGTTCCAGGACAGTCAGGGCTATACAGAAAACCCTGACTCAAAACCAAAACAAAATTCTGACAGTTAGCTTTAGTGTTGAACCATTATGACTCTAAATATCAATAGTAGCATATCCGACAAACAAATATGCATGTATTACTGGCAAGAAAATACACTGTTAACAAAACATGTCTATGCTGCTACAGCAGACTAGACAAAGGCATATTTGGAAAACAGCTGTGTAAGAAATATAGTAAAACACACATTTAAATAACTAACACTATTTGGATTTGTATTAAAGAGTCAGACCACACAAGCAGACCATCATGTACTTAGGTGATGCCATGTGAACCTTCTCTCTATTTTAATTGGTCAATCAAAGGTTAGAGTCTATGATTGGGTAGTGGAGGGGAAAGGTGGGACTGGAGGCACAAAAGGGGGGGGCAGGTAGAGGAAGAAAAAGAGAGAAGGAAGAGGAGAGGAGGAAGCCACTCTGGACCACGTGGATGGGAGAAAGCACAAATCTTAGTGATTGGGAAGTAAGTATTTTGCCAATGAAGACATATGACTTATAATTAAAATATTTGGATTATGTGTCATTTATATGGGCTCTATGGGTTGGAAATTTTAGCAACAAATTTGTGCACCTTATATCCAGCTTAGAACTGAACTAAATTGAGAGGAAAATCCAGCCCCCTATATCCTAAACAACCAGAGGTAACAATGCAGCCCTGAGCTTGGCCACAAGGTGGCGCCAATGTCACAGCACAGTTGGGGTTCCCTGAGCCTGAGAAAAATTCAAGGACCCAAAATCAGTGCTGCCTGAAAAGCAACATTCACAGCTGAAGATCAGCAATTGAACAACAGCTATCTTTCCAAAACTTTCTTCACAGACACAGCAGACTGATCTAGGCATTTCAGCCGCAAGCTAAACTTCCCCTGCAGCTTTCGAATTTCCAATATCCCCCCACCACACTTCTAAACAGGGCACAGGACAGACAAACCAGCTCTCCCAAATGCTTACACTGCAGGCTGCCTAATATCAACACACATGCTGAAGGCTATAGGCCAGACAAAAGATCCAGAGGGCAAAAAAACACAAAAGCCAAGGATCTTTGTGCGGTCAGCCCCTCCCTACTAATAAAAGACCATTAATAAATACTAGTAAAGACTAATAAAAAGACCAATAATAAATACTAATAAAAAACTAATAATAAAAGAACCACAATTTTCTAAATCCAACACCAGAGGGAAACAAACATACCAAATAATAAGACCAAATAATAAGAAATAAATAGTAATTACTGCAATTGTTTGATCATTCATTTCCTCCCACATGAATAAGGTGCTACAGAGAATTAAGGAGTTTCTTAACTAGTGATTATAAAGAGCAATGATATTTTTAAACAATTTTTTGTTTCTCAGAGTATATGTGACCGAAGTCTAGAAATTAAATTTGCCAAGGTACATTGAAGAAAATTTTGCATTTTCTAGAGACTAACTCTAAAACCTGTACTACGATAGACTCTGAAGTAACACTTTACCAGCAAAACTTGTAATTATAAACAATATGATCTAACCTCATTAAGCAAAGCAAATATTTTGATTGATTAGTACTTAGTTTTAACTCAACAAACCTGTCCCTAATAGTTAGTTTTAGTCATCACAGAGACAACAGTACAATACTATACTAATGAAAATGTAGCTCTAGCTTTTGTCTCTATAACAAGGACCTACACTAAGGACTAAAGAGTGCTAATAATCACATACATTAAGAGTCACAGCCCAGAGAAACAATGAAATCATCTAAACCAGTAAGACAGACAGGCAATTGAGCAGTGATGTATTAACAGAGATCTTAAATGCTAAACGTACTTCGGACAGCTGCACAGGTCAAAAAAAAATAATACTGACATACATATTGAGAGCAATTTACTGTGGGGACAAACATACACAAAAGTGACCCTAAGAAGACTCAAAATTAAGAAAAAAATTGGGGAGTAGTACCCAATAAACAAAGACAAGTGCTAAAATGATCAGCAAGGAAAAGAATTTAGATTGGGTAAATGAAAGCTCAGAAAGAGGTTATTTGGAATCAAAGGGAAAAAAATAAATAAATATCTGGGAGGTGGAGAGAAACTGATGGAACAGTCTCACTGAGCAAAAAAGTGGGTGAGTAGGTATCTTAGAGTTTTATTGTTGTAAATAGTCACCATGACCAAGGAAACTTTTATAAGGAAAACATTGCATTGGGCTGACTTACAGTTTCAGAGGTTTAGTTCATTATTATCATGGTGGGAAGCATGGCAGCATCCAGGCAGACATGGGGCTAGAGAAGTTGCTGAGAGTTCTAGATCTTGATCTGTAAGCAGCAGCAGGAGACAGTGTCCATACTGGGTGTAGCCTGAACATAAATTAAGACCTCAAAGCCCACTTTCATAGTGACGCACTTCCGTCCAATTTGGCCACACATGCTCCAATAACACCACACCTCCTAATAGCACCACTCCCTATGGGACAAGCATTCAAACCCATGAGCCTATGAGGCCCATTCTTATTCAAACCATCACAGTGGATATGTCTTCTGTCTGGAGCCAGCCCTGGCAGAGGTGTTTCTTTCTTCTTGGTTCTTCTTGAGGCAGCAGAAGGGGGAAGAGCATGCTGAACCCCTTTAATACAGTTCCTTGTGTTGTAGTGACCGCCAATTACATAATTATTTTCATTGCTACCTCATAACTGTAATTTTGCTGTCATAAATCGTAATGCAAACATCTGTTTTCATATGGTCTAAGGCACCCCCCTCCCTTATATGTGGGTCATGACCCACAGCTGGGAGCTGCTGGGCTGGGGATTAGGTGTTTACATGCAGCCTTACCAGTCTTGCTGGGGATTAGGTGTTTACATGCAGCCTTACCAGTCTTGCTGGGTCCAGCATTTTCTGACTGTGCCCGCAGTCCTCCTTTTAGGAATATAGTAATGTATATCTGTGCCACTGCATGCTGAAGTTAATACACATTTAGAATTCACAGGGTCTTATTGAGACGGTGGAAGATTATGGGGGCTTCTGAAGTAGGATTAAATACACTTTGCATTATAATAACGGCCTCTTAGCCTTTGGAGCCTGGGAGTGGAATGTAGTGGTTTGAATGAGAATGTCTCCCATAGGCTCAAATATCAGAACCCTGGTGGTGACTTTACAGCTATACCTTACCAGGGGCAGGCTCTGAGACTTGCATGTAGACTAGCCTCAATTCCAGTTCACTTTCTCTGTTCATGTTTGGGGCTTAACATGTGATCTCCCAGCTCCCTTCCATGATGGTCTCATCCCTCTGGAGGCACAAGCCAAAATAATCTCTTCCATAAATTCCCTTGGTCATGGTATTTTATTACAGCAACAGAAAAGTAAATAATACAGACTATAAATAATCAAAGATTAAAACAATTTTTACTTAATCTTAAAAAATTCATGATAAAATTGGGCACCAAAAAAGTAAAATGTACTCACCACAGTCTGTATTGCACTGACTATTGCAGCCAGTGTCCCTCTTCCTGCGTGGCAGAACGGCTGCTCCAGCTTCTGGACTCAGCCACAACCAAGAAAAGGCAAGACAGTAAACAACAGTTACAGCTCCTGCCACACAATTTACTTAAAACCCCCGACAGATTTACAAGTGCAGTCTCAGGTTTTAACCCTAAAATAATTAGGCTCCACTGTTTTGATTATTTTGTCTTTGATGTAAAACTATAGGTGACAACAATGGTATGTGCTGTCCAAATTGCAAACAACTTGTTTTAAACAGATTATTAAAATAGTATACATTCACTGTGTTTTTTCAAAATTTAGAGACATAAAAAGAAAAGGTTTTACTATATACTTATGACACTATGTACTAGATACTTGTGCAATGTTCCTAATTCTCAGTATTACCAGCAATGCTGAGATAAACTAAAATACGTTAAATTGTTCTATGCAAAATATCTACTTCCTCAGGACAAAATTCTTGACAGTAAAGTGAACTTTAAGGGTTACAGTTTATGAACGCTGAAAACACAGAGTTGGTGTATAAAGTCACATCATACCTGAAAGCATATCATAAACTAAAAAGAAAATAATTATATAGACATGTAACTGTCTTTATTCATTAAAACACACCCATTTTCCCAGTCATCATTCTCAGATTGCTTCCTCCAACAGCACTACCTCGTGGTGGGTAGAAAAAATTAAGTCAATTTTATATAATAATGTACTCTTCGTTGATATTTATCAAGGGAAATGGGAAATTTGAAAATTCAAATGTCCAATTAACGGAAGACAAAAGATTAATGCCAAGTAAATTTTGTCAAATGCATTATTTTCAGGATGCTTTATCAGTACAATCTGTCCAGAGAACTTCCTCCCTACAGGTTAAGCCTCATATTTAAACACATTTCAACCTTTCAACTGGCTGAGTGAGGTCTATAGAGAATGAATCCATGCCCTCCTGAATAACAACACTTAACATTCACTTTGCATAAAACATCAATAAATCAAATTAATAGTCACTTACTTGTTACCACTAATTAGTTACACAATCTACTAAAATATTCCCTTTGGAGTGTTTGTAGAAAGATACAGAGAGGAGGGGATATGTTCTATGGTGATGTGGTGAGGTATGGGAGAATGGGGTGCCTCAGCGGGCCCATGCCAAGGCATCCCTTCCCCCTGAGGACCAGTCACATGTTGGTATAGTATAGAATAGAGTTTATTAAGGGCATGGGGAGGGGAGTTAAGAGGGTGGTAGAGGCAGAGAAAGAGACACTAGAGAAGTAGAGTAGAGATGTAGAGGCCAACCATGGCACGTGGAGAGAGAGGGGGGAAGGCAATGAGAGAAGGGAAAAAGGGAAGCAGGAAAAGAGCAAGGGAGGAGCAAGAGACCAAGAGGGCAAGAGAGCAAAGAGGGGGCAACCAGGCTCTTTTATAGTGGGTCAGGCCTACCTGGCTATTGCCAGGTAACGATGGGGTGGAGTTTGGACAGAATGCTAACATCCTTCATCATATGACAGAAAATGGCTCTTAAATTGGTCATACTAGCCACTCAAGAAAACACACACAGTATAACACATCTGTCATGCAAACTGCACCCCGTGAGAAGTTCATTAAAAGAACACAACACAAGGGACTGATTATCATGAAAACAAATGTAATACATGAGGCTGAAATATAATACAGCAAGGGGGTATTACTGCACACCCATTCCAATTTGTGCTCTTGAGAAATTACTACATGCAAGAGATCAGGTGTGAGGAGGTTTACTGGGAGAGGGCAGAGGGGTGAGGACCTGCAGACTGGGTAGAGGCAGACAAGAGTAGAGCCATGAGGGCAGATAAGGGAAGAGGGGGCCAGAGGACAGAAAACACTGGCAGAACTAAACTGTACCATACAACACCAGGATTACCAAACGCTGACACGTCTCTAGCTTCAGTCTTAGGGACTAACTAGTAAGCTCATTATTAGACCAAAAGAGGCAGAAAGTCAAATTTTTCTAGCCACAACTTAGACTATCACTACATTACATTTCATAAATTAATACAATATTTACACTGCTTTTGGTAATTATGCATGTTTATATCAAAGATTATTATATGAAGCATTAAATACCCTATTAAAGTCAAATTAGCTTTTGTAAGATTTAGAAGAATCTTTAACACTTAAAACATATTTTATCCACACACATGACTCTTTAGTTTTTGAAATGACCTTTTATTTGGTTTCTCTTTCTGAAATTTGTATTAATGGCATATTATATACAGGAAATCTGGCTAAAGACACACAAAAGTTGTCAGCTAAGTCATAGGAGTAAAAAGAAAATTTAAATGTTTTATGGGCGTATGGAAAAGGCCCTGAGAATAAATTACTAATTCTGCGAACAGAAGAGTTTTGCTTTCAAATTTGCTCCAGGCAGGTGTGAGGGTGTTCAATGGTGTATTCATTACAAGCCCAGAACTGCCATATGTTTCTCTTAAATTCTCCTTAAGTAGCTTATTTGCCAGTCCTGAAGACTTTATCACTTAAGAGTCAGAGAAATTCCTATTAGAAAATTACTGTTTCCAAGAAACTCTGAATCTATACACCTACTTTTAAAAGCAAATGACTTGAGAATTCTGCTAATGTGTATGTCACAGTCATTAATGTAACTGAATAAGAATGTCCCCACAGACTCAGATATTTGGACACTTAGCTGGTGGTGCTCCTTGGAAGGGATTAACAGATGCAGCCTTGCTGGAGGAAGTGGATCCCCAGAGGTCAGTTTTGAGAGGTTAAAGACTGTTGCCATATTCAGTCTGCTTTCTCTGCTTCACACTTTGTGCCTGCAGATGTGAGCTCTCTGCGTTCTATTCCAGCTGCCATGCCTGCTGCTTGCTGCATTGCTGCCCATCATGATGTCTATTAAACTATAAGCAAAGTTACTTTCTCATGGGAAAGGGAGCAGGAAGGTCGCTTCCTCCGGTTTGCAGCTTGCTTGGGAGAACATCAGGTTCTCTGCGTGAGGAAGTGTCTCCTCTGTCTTGGTTGGCTGAGAATGACAAAGACCCTAGGTTGCCTGGAAACTAGCAAGCTGGGAGCAATCTCCTCATGCCATTTCTCTACAGATAATAAAATATATCTTCAAATTTAAAGCCAGGTATGGGGTATTACACCTATAATTTCAGTGTCTGGGAGGCAGAATGAGGGGAATCAGGAGTACAAGGACAGCTTCATTTGCATAATGAGCTCAGGACCTGGCTAGGCTACAGAAACAGTACCTGTTCTGAATGAATAAATAAATACATACATACATACATACATACATACATACATACATAAAAAATTAAAAATAGTAATTCATTTGATTGCTCATTTAAGAGCACCTATGCTCACCAAGGTTTCTGCTGTGAAAAGCCAGTGAGAAAATCCTTATTGATGGTGTAATAAGGAGGGTAGACAGGTCTGATACTCAGATAGATGCTTAGACTATAGATATGGATCAGGAGTGCAGTACTTGCCTGTCTTTCAAGAGGCTGTGAGCTTGGTGTCTATATTGAAGGAAAAACAACACCAAGCAAAGCCCACAAGAAACTAAAACTGTATTTTCTATACAAAATTGTCCCAATCAAAGACACCTCCCAAGTAATGGAAATTAGTCAAGTATCAGAAGAGAACCAAATTTACAAAGATCTGCTACTTCTCCCCAAATGGGGTTCTTTCCACTCTGAGACCAATCTGTCAACTCCAGAGGAGTGGCTGAAAAGTAGCCATGTTTTTAACAAACACCATACTAAAAGAATGAGGAGTGCAGTCTACAAATCTTCCAAATATTCTGATCTCTATATAAGGGCTTAGTATCTCAGAAATAAGAACAAACTAGAAGTAAACAAATCAAGTTTTCCAGAAATTAAACCCTACTTCACTTTAGTTTATCTGTGAAGTGGACTGAAGTAACTGGCAAGAAGCAACTGGCAAGACCAACTATATTCCATGTAGTGGCTATCCCTGGTGGTCAACTTGACTATATCTGGAATGAACTCTGACCTGGATCTTGGCTTAGAGATCTTGAGACACAGTGGCTATGAATCCCAGAAGATTTTGACAGGGAAATTTCTAAGTTCAAAGTCATCAGGGAGCAGGGCGGTGGTGGTACACACCTGTAATCCCAGCAGTCTGGGAGGCAGAGGCCGGTAGATTTCTGAGTTTGAGGCCAGCCTGGTCTACAGAGTGAGTTCCAGGACAGTCAGGACTATACATAGAAACCCTGTCTCAAACAACCAAAAAAAAAAAAAAAAGGAAACAAGAGTTGAACCTAACCAACTCTACAGTCTACTATCATTCTATACACTTAAAGAAAACAACACACACAGATACACACAAACACACCCACAAACACACACACACAAAAACCCCTCATGGGCTAGAGAAATGTCCCACTGGCTCCACAATTTAGAGTACTGAATGATTGTTTAAAAAAAAAAAAAGGATTTGTATCTAGTACCTTTATAGAGGCTCACAATCACCTGTGACTACATATGAACAGATACCATAGGCAAAATGCCTACCATTTCTTTAGTTTTACCCTCCCTAGTACAGAGGATCAAATTCCTCTTTTATTTTTATTTTTGAATTTTCGAGACAGAGTTTTTCTGTATAGACCTGGCTGTCCTAGAACTTACTCTGTAGACTAGGCTGGCCTCAAACTCAGAAATACGCATGTCTCTGCCTCTCAGAGTGCTAGGACTACAGGTATGTACCTGTACCAAGGCCTGGCGAAATCCTCTATTCTTAAAGGAAGTTTTGTTAATTCAATATCAAGAACACATTTGTAGAGTCGGGCGGTGGTGGTGCATGCCTGTAATCCCAGCACTCTGGGAGGCAGAGGCAGGTGGATTTTTGAGTTCGAGGCCAGCCTGGTCTACAGAGTGAGTTCCAGGACAGCCAGGACTACACAGAGAAACCCTGCCTCGAAAAAAATCAAATCAAAAAAAAAAAAAAAAAAAAAAAAAAAGAACACATTTGTAAAATGTTAATATCTGGGAGTGGTTGGATATGCAGAGAAGGAACATTTGTAATCAGTTTAATTTCTTTCTTTCTTTCTTTCCTTCCTTCCTTCCTTCCTTCCTTCCTTCCTTGTTTGACTTCTTGCTTACTTTTTTTTGGATTTTTCGAGACAGGGTTTCTTTGTATAGCTAGCCCTGGCTATCCTGGAATGCACTCTGTAGCCCAGCTATTGTTATGCATTTTGATTAAAAAAAAACTTTTAAAAGGTTTGGTTCATCTGGCACTTAAAAGAAATAGACAAAAAGCAGGAGAAAAACATGTGGCTGTGACTTCTTTCTGGTGGCTTAAGTGAAAAACTCTGACTGTGAGTTTGAGGCTAGCCAAGTTGACAGAGCAAGTTACAGGCCAGGCCTGCAGGGCCTACACAAAGAGAAACACTATTTTGAGGCCAGACAAAGCAAAGCAGAAAAGGTTCTGCTTTTTAATTTACAGACATATGCTTTTTGTTGTTGTTGTTTGGTTGGTTTTTGGGTTTTGGTTCCCCACCCCCACCCCCAAGACTGGGTTTCTCTGTATAGCCCTGGCTGTCCTGGAATTCACTCTGTAGACCAGGCTGGCCTCAAACTCAGAAATCTGCCTGCCTCTGCCTCCCAGAGTGCTGGGATTACAGGCATGCGCCCACCGCCTGGCCTTTTGTTTTTCTTTTTTTTTGGGTTTGACGTATGCTTTTTCTAGTACTATTGACCATAGAATTTTGATCATGAAGGCATGTTGGATTTTGTTTGTTTGTTTGTTTTGTTTTTTGTTTTTCGAGACAGGGTTTCTCTGTGTAGCTCCAGCTGTCCTGGAACTCACTCTGTAGACCAGGCTGGCCTCAAACTCAGAAATCCGCCTGCCTCTGTCTACCAGAGTGCTGGGATTACAGGCGTGCACCACCACCGCCCGGCAACAAAACCAACTTTTAATAAACAAGTAGATACCAGGAAATGCTCACAAAAATACTTAGCCTTTATTTCTCTTTCCTATAACAACCATTCAAAGAATGCAGAGATAATAGTAATTTTTAATTTTTATTTTTTCAAAGTAAAAAAAAGGCCTCAGCCGGGCAGTGGTGGCGCATGGCTGTAATCCCAACACTCTGGGAGGCAGAGGCAGTGAGATTTCTGAGTTCAAGGCCAGCCTGGTCTACAGAGTGAGTTCCAGGACAGCCAGGGCTACACAGAGAAACCCTGTCTTGAAAAAACCAAAAACCAAAAAAAAAAAAAAAAAACCAAAAAAGGCCTCAAACCAAGACAACTACAAGATAGTTTTATGAACATATATCATAATGAAATCCATTATTTTGAATACTAATGAAAAGGAATAGATTTTAATTGTTCTTACTAAAAAATTAGTGAGGGAATTAATGTATGCCAACTAGATCAAATTTGCTATGGCACAGTATCTAGATATTGTGCAATATCTGGCTTCTCATAACCGTATTTATCCTACATATTTCAAAATAATCCATTATACATAGATTATACAAAATAATCCATTATACATAACAAATTTTTATTTTTATGAAAATGTGGACACAAAGAGATGCATATACGTAGTAAGTTTCACGTTGAGTTTTATTAAGAGAGAATAAAAAGGGTAAAGGATTGAAGGAGCAGTTATTAGGCAAATACCTTACCGCAGCATCTACATTTGCAGGTGAGTCTCCATTAGGATCTGCCAGCATAGAAATGACACTAATCATGATGGTTTCCACAGTATGGATAGGTAAACAGTGTTCCTCTGGCTTCTCATAACCATATTTATCCTCCCCAGGCTCATGAAGAATAGAAATGCAAAACATCACCATTTTTATCAACTGTAAAATTATAGAATAAGAATTGTTTAAATTTGGTTACACATAATCTATTACAAATGCATAATCTGTTACTTATGCATATAAAACATTATTTATATGGAGATTTCCTAAATGTAATCTACTAACTTTTAAGAATGTTACAGATTAACTATATTTTACATTCTTTAAAATTACAAGTAATTGCAGACCTCCACTGCTGTCCCTGATTCAAAGGACATGCCGTCTCTTTTCTACTTCTCCAATTCTTTATTCTCAGCATTTACAGTTGTCTTTCTCAAATTCTAGTTAAGATGGTCCTCAAGGTTCAGCAAATAAAAATTTTAAAGGGGGAGGGTGATGTAATAATAATAAAAATTAACAGACTCAAAGAAAGACACACATTGGAGAGATATCTCAGTGATTAGAAGCATTGGCCATGAGCTGGAGAAATGGCAGCGGCTAAGAGCACTGACTGCTCTTACAGAGGTCTTGAGTTCAATTCCCAGCAACCACATGGTGGCTCACAACCAAATGTAATAAGATATGATGCCCTCTTCTGGTGTGTCCTAAGTCTGCTATAGTGTACTCACATATATAAAATAAGTAAATATATCTTTAGAAACACTGGCTGCTCTCACAGAAGACCAGAGTACGATTCTGAGAACTCACATGAGAGTTCACACCCTACAGTCCCAGAGAATCTGACACCCTTTTCTGGCCTCTGTGGATACCAGGCATGCATGTGGTATACAGACATATATATATATATATATATATATATATATATATATATATATATATATATATATAAGCACAACATCCACATACTAAAAATAATAAAATAGGGGCTAGAGAGATGTTGCAGTGGTTAATAACACTGGGGCTCTTGCAGAGGACCTAAGTTTAATTCCCAGCACCCACAAGGCAATTCACAATCATCTGTAATTCTGCTTCCAGGGGAGCCAACACCTTTGTCCTACATCCATAGGTACATGGTACACATACATATATGCAGACAGAACACTCATAAACATAAATATACACAATAACAAAAGCTTTAAAATAAATAAGTGATACTCATAATCTACTTCACAAACTCATTTTAAATGCAAGTTCCATATAGTAACAGTCAGTGGGGTAGAAATACAGAAATATCGTCAATTTTATAGGGGATAAAGAAAGACACAACTATATCTCACTTTGCATTATTTTATCCAAAAGTAAATATTCTCAAAAAATCCTACAGTGTTAATCTATAAACATATTCAAATAATTATATCAGCAATTAATAAAAGTAACTTTTCACAGTAAATGTCTTCTGTCAAAAATACTATTACTTGAAGAAGTTTACAAAACAAGTAGGAATAAATAAATTTTCTGAGTATAAAAAGATTTCAATCAGTAATAACATATGTATGCTTGTTTGGTTGGCTGTTGTTTTGAAAGAGTTTTAACTGTCCCTGTTAGCAATCTTCCTATCCCAACTCATGGTTAAAGAACACAGGGAGACTGAGGGAATAGGGAGAGACAGAAACAGAAGGAGGGAGGGAGGAAAAGAGGGCGGGTGGGTGTTTGTATGTCAAGGGATATAAAATTAATCAATCCAACAAGTACTTTTGGAAGCCCTACTGTAAAGCAAAATTACTCTTCACATGTAATCAAAAACTCATGTTTTTGCTGATTTATACAGAAACTTTCCTTTAACTGAGGTTTCTCTTCTTAACCCACTCCCATGGCTTGTGAAATCCAACAAAATGGAATTAACAAATAAAAAAGGAACAGTATTAAACATTGTAACATTCAGCCCAAAATGTTGTTTTTGTTTTCCACTACGTTTTACAAAATAAGGAACTGTCTTTGAAAAAATGAGATTGAATAATTGTATATAATTCCATCAGAAGGAATCTACTTAAGATCAAGATTTGGAAGATAGGAACTGAAGGGTATATGTAGCTCAGAGAAAAGAGGACTTGCCCAGAATGCATAGCCTTGGTCCCACATCCAGCATCCTATAAACCAGTCATGACAGCACATATTTATAAGTTCAACACTCAAGAGGTAAACATAAATAGAAAGATTAGTAGTTCGAGGATATCCTTAGCTACAAGATCAAGGCCAGCCTGGAATGCATGAGACCTTGTATCAACCCCCAACCCCCAAATCATTAATGGGTCTGTTAAGATTACTCCATTGTTAAGAGTATTCGCTGTTCTTCCAGAGGACTTGAGTTTGATTCCCAGCAATTATGTGGCAGCACAACCTTATATAATTGTAGTCCTAGGATATACAAAACCCACTTTTGTGATCTTGAGGCACCAGGTACACATATACAAGGACCCACCTACATGCAGGCAAAGCACCCATACACACAGAACAAATTAATAATAATATAGTGTGGTGGGCCATGCCTTTAATCACATAATATAGGAGGTGGAAGCAGACAGATTTCTGAGTTCCATGCCAGCCAAGGGTAGATGATAAGACCTGATAGATAGATAAATAGATAAGATAGATAGATAAGATAGGTAGAATAGATAAGATAGATAGATAAGATATATAGATAAGACAGATAAGATAGATAGATGATAGATAAGATAGATTAGATAGATAGATAGATACATAGATACATAGGATAGATAAGATAGATAGATAAGATGGATAGATAGATAGGATAGATAGATAGATAGGATAGATAGATGATAGATAGATAATAGATAGATAAGATAGATAGATAAGATAGATAGATAGATGATAGATAGATAGATAAGATAGATAATAGATAGATAGACAGATAAGATAGATAGATAGATAGATAGATAGATAGATAGATAGATAGATAGATAGATAGATAGATAGATAGATGGATAGATAGATAGATAGGTAGATAGATAGATAGGATGGGTGGATACATACATACATACACACATACATACATACATACATACATACATACATACATACATAAGCAAACACCACAATAATAATAATAACAATTTTAAAAGAAAATGACTTTTAAAAAGCAATCATTTGGTAGAACAGTAATGGTGAATGTTTTTTGTCCCAGTACTCAGAAGGCAGAGGCAGGAAGATCTCTAAGAGTTAGAGGCCAGTCTAGTTTACAGAGTGAGCTCCAGAACAGCCAGGACTACACAGAGAAACCCTGTCTCAAGAAACAAAAACAATTACTAGTCATTTAAATTTGAATCATTTTAGATTTAAAGCTATAGAATCTTAAAATATTTTAATTTTACACATCACTTCAAAAATGAGAATATCTATCTCATTAATTAACAAATTAATATCTGTTGACATGAAATTTATTTTTATTGTACTATATATAGCAAATAAAATTACAATTTTTTCCATTTCTCAGTTAAGAATTAAAAATCACAATGATACACAATTACAACCACTATACATCTTCCTCAAATCAAATTGCCTATACAAATTCTTTACTTTCCCTAAATCTTCAGTGTCTAAAATGCCCCGTTCTATTTTAATTAAATATTTCACTGAAGCAGAATCACACAATCAGTTTTGTTCTTTTAAATTTGTCATATTTCAATTATCATGTCTTCAAGATTCATCATTAAATGTTGGTAGAATGCATTCCAAGTTGAATGACCAAAATTAGAATCATGCCGAATCACATTTTTAAAATAAATATGTCATTTATATAGTCATCAGAAATAAACACTGATGCCATTATGGCTGTCTTATTCAAGACAAAAGTTCTTCTATACTGACACTGTTTAAATTCTAGTGATCTCTGATTTAAGCAACGTTTCCAAAAGTATGTTGAATGACAACTATGTTCTCTGTGAGATGTTAATTATTAACTCTATAGCTAGCTATACACTTAATATTTACATTTATTTTGCCAAAATGCTCTTAATTCCCCATACAATGTTTTGTCTGTTATTTTTTCCCTTTCATCTCATTGCTCTTTACAAATGGATTTATTTCTAATACTAAATCCACTTGAAAACCCTGTCCAGTCAGAATGGCTAAGATTAAAAATTCAGGAGACAGCAGGTGTTGGAGAGGGTGCGGAGAAAGAGGAACACTCTTCCACAGCTGGTGGGGTTGCAAATTGGTACAACCACTCTGGAAAGCAGTCTGGCGGTTCCTCCGAAAACTGGGCGCCTCACTTCCAGAAGATCCTGCTATACCACTCCTGGGCATATACCCAGAGGATTCCCCACCATGTAATAAGGATACATGCTCTACTATGTTCATAGCAGCCCTATTTATAATTGCCAGATGCTGGAAAGCACCCAGGTATTCCTCAACAGAAGAGTGGATGCAAAAAATGTGGTATATCTACACAATGGAGTACTATTCAGCCATTAGAAACAATGAATTCATGAAATTCTTAGGCAAATGGATGGAGCTAGAGAACATCATACTAAGTGAGGTAACCCAGACTCAAAAGGTGAATCATGGTATGCACTCACTAATAAGTGGTTATTAACCTAGAAAACTGGAATACCCAAAACATAATCCACACATCAAATGAGATACAAGAAGAAAGCAGGAGTGGTCCCTGGTTCTGGAAAGACTCAGTGAAACAGTATTTGGCAAAACCAGAACGGGGAACTGGGAAGGGGTGGGAGGGAGGACAGGGGAAGAGAAGGGGGCTTACGGGACTTTCGGGGAGTTGGGGGGGCTAGAAAAGGGGAAATCATTTGAAATGTAAATAAATAATAATAAAAAAAAGAATTGAAAAAAATCACGTGCAATTTGGGATAATTTTGTAAGGTTTTCATTAAAGGGACTTTTGTTTCTAAAAAAAAAAAAAAAGAAAGAAAGCTAGGCATGACAGTACAAATCTTTAATTCCAGCACATGACAGGCAAAAGCAGGATAATTTCTGAGTTTAATGCCAGCCTGATCTACATACATAATTTCAGGCCAGCCAATGTTACAGTGACAACCTGTCTCAAAAATAAAAGAACCAACCAACCAAACAAACAAACAAAAAAAAAAAACTAAACCAAAATGACAAACAAGTAAAAACCAACAACAGAAGAGAGAGAGAGGTCTAAACTGACATACATCTAAGCTACACAAATTACTATTTGCTATGTAGTGTTTTTGGAAATTATTTTATTATTATTATTGTGTGTATCTATGAACACATAGGCCACAGACCATGTGCAGAGGCCAGAGCATAACTTAGTGGAATGCGATCTCTACCTCTATATGGATTCCAGGGATCAAACTCAGATTACGAGGCTTCCATGGCAAGAACTTTAACTCACTGAACAATTTTACCAGCTATCTCCATAATAACTTTAACACCCAACACATTATTCATCTAGTTGAAGCATACAATCCAATTGTTTCTATATAGTACACTTCTCAGTTATACAACCAAAGCACACACATTTTTAGGAACTTTTGTCGTCATTACCACCCCCACAAATACTTTTATAATCTATATTGACCCTTCTCCCCTTCAAGCTGTCCAGCAGTCCTAAACAACCATGAATATACTCTTCAGAGTTGCATATTCTTGAAATTTCATAAGTGGAATTATTAAATGATTGCTTCCATCTGTTTGTTAATTTGAAAAAAATATTTATTTTCCATGTATGAACATATGCCTGTGTATGGCCGTGCATGTGAAGGCAGACACTGACAGATACCAAAGGCATCTGGTTTCACTTTTTTGTTACCAAATCATACCAAACACTTTTATAAATCAAATCACGTTTCATTATATGTATATGCAGTAGTTTGCTTTTACTTTCATCAACTGATAGGCACTAGTATTATGGCTAACTTTTAGCTATAACTTTTTAGCTAACATAAATAATTCTGCAATCTATAAGATTTTGGGATACACCTTTACAACTTTCTTTGTTATATAGCTAGAAGAGTACATGTTTGCATCATCACCACATACATTTTATGCAATGTTGAAGAGCAAATCTAAGATTTTGTGCATGCTAGGTAAACATTCCCAGAGTGTGGTAGTGGCTCTTGCCTGTAAGCCAACCAATTGGCAACTTAAGACACAAAGATTACCAAAAGTTCAAGGCAAACTAGCTACATAGTGAGGTCCATGTTGATCTGGAACTCAAGCCTGCTACTCCTCATCTCCAAACAAAGCAGAAAACTAAGAAAAAAGAAAGAAAAGGGAAGGAAGGAAAGGAAGGAAGGAAAGGGAAGGGAAGGGAAGGGAAGGGAAGGGAAGGGAAGGGAAGGGAAGGGAAGGGAAGGGAAGGGAAGGAAGGAAGGAAGGAAGGAAGGAAGGAAGGAAGGAAGGAAGGAAGGAAGGAAGGAAGGAAAGAACCTAAGAACCTTTGTATTTAGAGTCAATTACAAGACCATATGCACAAAAAAACCATAAAATCACTTAGCACTTTTACTGAGATAGTTGTGAAATCTTTAGTGACAGATCATTAAACTTGCAAATGTGAAAATAAAATTAGAAAACTTACCATTTGGGGGCCAAATATCTGTAATGAATTTCATTTTAGGAGGCCGGAGGGGATAATCTTTTGGGAAAATGAGATAAGCCTTAAAAACACCACCTTCACTGAAAAAATAAAAGAAAAACCAGGTTCATGAATTTAAGTTATTCTTTATAAGTACTCAATCAGACAAATAAAAGGGTACAGATGATAAGCCAACAAAAAAGGTAGACAAAAATACTAGTTTCCTAAATACAAATACACAATTTAATAAACTACTATAAGTTCTGCTTTGCTAAACTCTCAGATAATTAGTAAAACTAAAAGGAACACTTGGAAACAGAGGTGTCCAGATCAGATTATTGGTGATATGGTAAAAGTCTTTTCAGTACATGTCTTCAAATGAAATTCAGGAAGTTTAATCTTGTCTACATGATTCAATTTGCTGAATTTTCTATATTGGTTTCAAATAATCTTTCTTCTATGCTCTAGTCATACCCAGACCTCTTTCTCATCTTAAAGTTTAGGCATATATTTTGTGATTTCCCTTTCTGATATCAGATTGCCATACTTCTATTTATCTCGTTTGTTCATTTCATCATATATTAAAACTTCATTAGAAGGACAGTAATAAATAAAAACGTCTCCCAGAGAGGTTTTATACTACTAACTTTCCAGAAAGGAAATGCTGCAATATTGATACTCTGTCTGTACTATCTAATGTACTACCCAGTAACACTCTGAAAATGGCTTGTGTCTTGGTTAGTTTTTATTATCTACTTGACCCTAGAACCACCTGAAAGGAGAACACTTCCATTAAAGAATTTTCTGGGTCATATTTGCCTATGATAATGTCTGTGAAAGATTGTCATGACTGATGACTGACATGGGAGGACCCAGTCCACTGTGAATAGCAATCCCTGAGCAGATGAATTATGTGAATGCTAACTGGAGACTACAGAAATTATTCAATTGTTAAGAGTACTTATTCTTGCAGAGGATATAGGTTTGATTCCCAGCACCCAAATGGCAACTCACAAGTAACTGTCCATACAGCTAGAAGAAATCAAGCCAGCCTTAGGAAGCAAAAATGACTAAATGGTGATATTCACATGGAATTCTAGCACCTGATATCTAGCTCAAGGTCATCCTGGGCTACACAGCAAGACCCAATCTCTAAAAGGTGTGTATTAGACTGATAAGATGGTTCAGGAAATAAAGGCACTTGATACACAAGCCTGACACCTGAGCTCTGTCACCAAAACCTACTTAAAGATGGATGGAAAGAACAAACTCTACAAATTTGTCACCTGGCCTCTTTATCTATGCTGTGGAGCACATACCCACATACACATTATGCACACTCACACTAATAAGTTAATTTTTAAAAGATGGGGACAGATGTTTGTACACTGACATAAAAATAGAAACACAGCTGTGGTCACAGCCAAGTGGTTAAGGCAATAGACTAGAAATCCCTTCTCCAAGCACAGGTTCCAATCCTGCTGACTATTTGCTGGTCTGTTTAAGCCCATGTGTAATGTTAACACTCAACAGAATGCTGTTCTTCATCCTTCAAGTTTGAGGGAAGTCTCTAGTCACTGTGGTTATGAGCTTGGAGGATTGTAGTGCGGGATTATGAATAGAGATATTGCTATATATGTATACTAAAAAAAAAGTGAGGGGCTGGAGAGATGGTTCAGCAGTTCGAGCACTCATTGATTGCTCTTCCAGAGGTCCTGAGTTCAATTCCACATGGTGGTTCACAACCATCTGTAATGGGATCTGATGTCCTCTGATATATGTGAAAATAGCTACAGTGCATTCATAAACATAAATTAATCTTTAAAAAGAATATAGGAAAGAAAAAATGGCAGAGATCCTATCTCAAAAGAAAAAAGCCAGGCTCTGAGTTGGAAGCCAGCCTGGTTTCCAGAGTGAGTTCCAGGACAGCCAAAGATACATAGTGAAACCCTGTCTCAAAAACAAAATCAAATGGTGATGATGATGATGATGATGATGATGATAACAGCAATAATAACAATAAGAACAACACGTTACATGTAACAGTTATCAACTGTAGGATATAAGACATGGGATCCTTTTAATGTGCTTTGCACATTTCAGTACAGATTGAAATTTTAATTATAAATACTGGATTTTATTACTTTTTTCTGCTTAAAAAATGTTTGAGATTATTTAGCAGTTGAGGAAACTAGCTGATATTCCAGAAAACCAGGGTTTAATTCCCAACACACACAGAGACAAGCATCTGTAACTCTAATTCCAAGGCTATCAGCCGCCCTCTTCTGGACTCCATAGGCACTGCATGCACAGGGTAAACATTAAAGGGGACGTGGGGAGCTAGGGCGTGCTATTAATATCAAATATTTCCAAATAGTAAGGAGGTAAGCTGAGGGCTCAGAGTCTGAAAAGAAAATCACACTTGATGAAAACAGTAAGAAAAAGTTCATAAAAGATTAAATGGAAAAATGGTAAAGCGCACAATGAAGGGGATAATTTGGTGAAAAAATTAACATTTATATATGGAGAGTCTGTGTGGTTGTGCATGCTTGGCAACTCAAGGTGATTCTCATAAGTTCAAGGCCAGCCTAGTCAAATAATAAAGACCATATCAGCCTGAGAAAGATCTTTTCTCTTGATTTTAAGGGTGGGGGATTAAAAGAGGGTGGTACATAATACAAATAAAGGTCTCTAAAAAAGGAATAAAACTAGTTTCTGAGGCAATGGGAGGAGACTAGCAGAAAGACAACTAGGAACAGAGGTCCTCTAATATATAGCAAGGTACTGAAGGCTAGTCTTGGATACATGAGACCCGGCCTCCAAATAATAAGTCATCAGAAATTAGCTAGAAGTGAAAAAAATAAAATAAAGCTAGTATAAAGCATAACCATGAAAAAGGAACGATGTAAGGCTGGAGGAATGACACAGAGCACTTACCACTCTTGCAAAGGCTCAGTTCTCAGCATCTGCATGTGGCAGCTCACAGCTGCCTGGTCCTCCAATTTCAGGGATCCAGTGCCTTCTTCAGGCCTCCAGGGGCACCTGCACCCATGTGATGTTTATATTACTCATTCAGACACATGAACACAATCTTTTTAGTTTTTTTAAAAGCTGTTTTTTCCCATGGAGGGATGAACATAAAATGTAGCACAGATATCAAGGATTAAAAAGAAAGTAATTAGTCTTAAAAATAAGCATTTTAAAATTAGAGTAGAAAATAAGTAGACAGACAGAATTTGAGAAAGCTAGAAATCCATAAAAGAGCCAAGAATATATGTAAAGGGGTATTAGAAAAGTCTCTACAAAATATCTGCACCTCATTTCTCCCAGGTCACTTCATTTTGGTTGATTTAATTCATTCAAAAGCTTCACAATATCTGACTGGAATTCTCATGCTAAAAAGTAGCTACTGCCCCTCCAAACTGTGTAATTAAATAAGTAATTGTCAAATTTACTTAATAGTGTTGCCCTAAAAAATTTTAAGGCAGATGTTTTTCTAATAAATACGCTAGTTCTCAAATGTTTTTTTTAAATGGATTCACTTATCCTCTACTTTACCTAAGGATCATCTACCTGTGCCTCTCCTACCTCACTTTACCCACTCCCCCAAAAAACCACCTTACATAAATAAATAAATAAATAAATAAATAAATAAATAAATAAATAAAATAATTAATAAATTAAAAAATTTAAAAAACCCACCTGGCTTAGTGGCAGCCAATTTGTGAGTATACAAACTTTCAGTGTCAAGTTAGGACAGAGGAACTAAAAAACTCATAGGTAAAAATCACAAAGTAGACAGACAGACTGTATTTATTATTGTTCACACATAAAAAGATTTGACTATGGGGAAGAAAAAAGACATTGAAGTAGCAGTGAAGTAAAAATATTTCTCCATGTAGAAAGTATTGGTAGAAAGTATTGGAACAATTAACATGATGTTAAGGAATTATATAACCAACTGCTGAACATTTGAAAACCAAGGTCATATTTCTGGCACAAAACCTCCTTTTGTTATTTTTGTAAATTAAATCACAAAAGTCTTAACTGGGTATGGCACATGCCTATAATCTAGCATTGGAAAGTATGAGGCAGAAGGCCTACTGAATTTAAAGTAACCCAAACTACATATCAAGACCCCCTTTTCAATTAAAAACAAAAACAAAAACAAAAAACTCTATTTTGGGGTTCAGAATCTGTCAGTGGTCCAGCACTTGCCTAAAGAGCTTGGTCCTTTCTTTCCAAATGTTATACACATAAGAAAAGTTACTTGGAGGAAGCGGTTTGGGTCAAGATAGGGTTTCTCTCTGTAGCACTGACTGTCCTAGAATTCTCTCTATAGACTAGGCTGGCCTCAAATTCAAAGATCAGCTTGTCTCTGCCTCCCAAATGCTGGGATTAAAGCCATGCACCAGCAAACCTGGCTAAGAAAATCTATTCTTGGCAGCACTAGAAAAATTCAATATTGGATACAGATTTAAAAAAAATTATGCTAGGTGAAGATGGGTAAAATAACTACATGTCTTAGGGTTTTACTACTGTGAACAGATACCACGACCAAGGCAAGTCTTATAAAAGGCAATATTTAATTGGGGTTGGCTTACAGTTTAGAGGTTAGTCCATTGTCATCAAAGCAGGAATCCAGATACTCACTGGTACAGGAGAAGCTGAGAGTTATATATCTTCATCTGAAGGCAGCTAGTAGGGCTGACTTCGAGGCAGCTAGGGTGAGGGTCTTAAGCTCACACCCACAGTGACACACCTATTCCAACAAGGCCACACCTCCTAATAGTGCCACTGCTTGGAACAAGCATATAAGCCATCACACTACATAAATACTCAGTAACTATCAATCTTTTTGTTTTGTTTTTCAAGATGTTTCTCTCTGTAACAGCCATGGCAACTATCAGTCTTAAAGTAACACTTAAATGTACTAGGCACTGATTACACAGACTGTAAATAGTGTGGAGTGTCCTTTAGTAATTAAGTGAAGGTTAGTTATACTATCACAAAACAGCATACCATATTTTTACAGAATTTTGGCATAACACTTTCTCTGAGTTAACACCTCAGACCACTATCACTGAGATTTAAATACCACTCAAATCCATGCCAACTTATTTTCAATCAGTCTATCCTCTTCACATTATTGAAATAACTACAAGATCACTTTCTTGCACTTAAGTCAATAAGTGCTTTTTAAGAACATACTATAAAGTACTTAAAATTAACAGCCTTGTAAATGTCATTTAAGTCTGTCTGCTTTTCCTTGTCTTCTTTATCTTTTTTTTTTTATTCGATATATTTTTTTACTTCCATTTCAAATGATTTCCCCTTTTCTGGCTCCCCACTCCCCGAAAGTCCCATAAGCCCTCTTCCCTCCCCCTGTTTCCCCATCCACCCCTTCCTTTAAGGTTTATTTATTTTATATATGAGTACATTGCAGCTATCTTCAGTCACACCAGAAAAGAGCATCAAATCCCATTAACGATGGTGGTGAACCACCATGTAGTTGCTGGGAATTGAACTCAGGACCTCTGGAAGAGCAGTCAGTGCTCTTAACTGCTGAGCCATCTCTCCAGCCCTTTATCTTTCTTTTGTAAGCACACTTCCCTAACACAGTAGTTCTTAACCTTTCTAATGTTGCAATCCTCATGTTGTGGCGACCTCCAACAATAAAATAATTTTTTGCTGCTACTTCATGACTGTAATTTTGCTTTTGTTATGAATCATAAATGTAAATATGATATGCAGGATGGTATCTGATATGACCTCTATGAAAGGGTCATTCAACCACCACAAGGGGTTGTGCCTCACAGGTTGAGAGCCACTACCTTACCACTTGGCCCTTTCCCCAACATTTTGTGCTTCCTTGCTCTTTTTCTAAGCTCCCTCCCACCCTCCACCACAGCCATGTAAACTAACCTCTTATGTGGACAGTTTAAATGGCAGGGTCTTCTCCTTCTCTCCTCCGTTGTCCTCCACTAAGAAGGAATTAAGATTTAGTTTGCCAGATCTCGGGTTTTTCTTTCAAACTCTAATAAAATTGTCCTAGTACCTATCTCCCCCAACAAGTAACATTTTAGAAAGCTTCCATTTATAAAGTCTTTCCCTGTCCTTTGTCCTGACACCTTTCTAGCTATTTTCTCAGGACCTGTCCCAGGCACACGGTCTCTTCTTCCCTAAACAAAAGTTACAGATTTCAGAAAAGCACTGGATAAAGTGGCCAGTGTCTCATTAGTACATTCAAAGTTGCCACAAACATGTCTGCTATTCACATTACAAACCAACAGCCAACACTTTTAGAAACATCCAGTGAGAAATACATTTTATAACCCACAATCAGAGTTGAATAGATGGCAGATGGTTCAGCAGTTAACAGCATTGATCTGTTTGAGGAGTCAGGTGGCTCACAACCACTACAAGCACAGTTCCAACGAGATCTTACAAGTTCAACCTCTGAGAAGCAACTCCACTCACATACACATACCTACACAGAGACCTGTATATGTACTGGGTTGGCTTGATATTGCTTGTATTCTAGTGCTAATACTGGTTCCTCAAGACCAGTATTAGCATTGCTCCAAAGACCAGAGAGTCCTAATGTAGAGTCAATTGATGCTATGTGACCTGGGCCCCAAGTTATTTCCCATTTTTAAATAAAGATGCTCACAGCCTACAGACATAGGCAGGGATTAGGATTCCAGGGCTGGAGGTCAGAGGAAAACCTTGAGAAAGGGAAAGAAGGAAGTGAATGGAGGAGAAGCTGCCTCCAGTTAGATTAATCTTGAAGTAATGGCCATGTTGTATGGCCAGTTAGAGTTAAGTGCAACCCAGAAGAAACATGGCAAATTATATAATAGGACTATTGGCTGGGAAACAGAAATAATAGTATACAGGATAGATATCTCCCCAGCTCTTAATGCTGATTAAGGCTTATTACAAATACAAAGTTTGAGTGTGTCTTTTATCCAGGAACTGAATGATCAAAGGAGGGTAGAAACTCGGGATTAGGATTTAAAATTTCTACAACATGAGCACATAATTATAGATAATAAAAATAAGCTGGGCAGTAGTTATACATGCCTCTAATTCCTGCACTCAAGAGACAAAAGCCAGCAAATTTCTGAGTTTGAGGCCAACCTAGCCTCACACACGTGCACAGGGAGGGGGCAGTAAAATGGGGTGTTAATAAAAAGAATGAGCTGTTAACTAAAATGGTCTTACTATATGGACTTTATATGAGACAGGGTATCACTATGGAGCCCTGCTGCCTGGTGCTGGGATTAAAAGCTTGCACCACATGCTCGAGTAGCTATCTTTTAAAAACCCAGAAGTGTGTGTGTTTGTTGATCAACTAATAATACTTGACACAAATGCATGTAAGGATAAAAAATTCAGTGATCCCTTAAGAGTTGAAGCTTTAAGCCTGGATTCCTAAACAATGTTCCATAAGAACTTGGTTTAGGAGAATAATTCTCATTATTTTATAGCTACACTAAGGGTAAAGGAATCCTATCATCAAAATGTTCCTCTGTATCCCCTAGAGGTACTATGCCTGGAGGGAATAAAACCAAACACTATTTTAAACACAGAAGAATAAACATGAAGAACAGACCAGAACTGTGTTAGGATCATAGACCAGGTTACTTACATAGTATGATTTGCAAAATTTATAAAATTTACCTCAAATAACAATGTGATTGTGAGGGAGTTATCTCTAAACTGGTTTCCAGTGGCTACTGGCAGCTATGAAAGAATCCTAATGCCATGCCATGACCAGATTCACCTAAATCAACTGGCAAAACTGATGGATGCAAATATATCAATTTTAAAAGAAACATATGTTGTTTTCAAAGAAACATGTGAAGCCGGGCAGTGGTGGCGCAAGCTTTTAATCCCAGCACTTGGGAGGCAGAGGCAGGCGGATTTCTTAGTTCAAGGCCAGCCTGGTCTACAGAGTGATTTCCAGGACAGCTAGGGCTACACAGAGAAACCTGTTTCAAAAAACCAAATCCAAAAACAAAAACAAAAACAAAAACAAAACAAACATATGAGCAACAATGACTGCTAAAAACTATAACAAAGCATGAACCACCCTTTGCCCACTGTGTAAAACATGAACTCCCACATTGCTTTAACTTTTTCCTCTCTTTTTCCACCTTATTTTTGAGGGAGCTTCCCTCATTTCTGCCAAATGTCTACTCCAAGATAACTGGGTTAATTCTCCTATTTCTATCTCTCATCTTGCAACAGGAGTGTTGGGATCACAAACACAGGCTACTACATTATACTTTTTTTTACATGGGTTCTGAGAATTGTCATCACATTTCTATAGCAAACATTTATTGAGTCATCTTCACCAGCCCTTCTTTTTATATATATCCACTTTTTGAATATATATATATATACATATATATATTCAAACAGCTACTTGAGGGCTAGGGGGAAGGACTTACAAGAAGGAAGTGCAGTCCCAAAGAATTGCAGATGTAAAGATCTGTTATCATTCTCTAGCTCATTCGCCTCATTTTCAACAACTGGTAGTCAGTTAATAAGTTATTTTATGTCCTAACACTAAACTAACAAAATATAGTCTTATAAACTATACTCTGTGAAGACCAGGTTATAAAATTATTAAAATAGACCTTGAAAGTTCCCTTAAGTCATAAAACACAGATATACAGAATACATTCTATGTAAAAATCTCAGGGCCAGAGAGATGTCTCATTAGTTAAGAGTACTGGCTGTTCTTCCAGAGGCCCTAGGTTCAATTCCCAGCACCTATTGGTGGACAGGTCATAGCCATCTATAAGTACAGTTCTAGAGGTTCCCATGCCATCCACCTCCTCAGATACCAGACAAACACAGTGAAAATATATATGCATGCAAAACACCATACACATAGATATTAATTGATTTAATTACATAAAAAGGAGCTGTTTTTAAAAAGAAAAAAATTGCAATCTTATTCTTTAATAAATAAGGCATTAAGAACAGTAAAACTGGGGCTGGAGAGGTAGCTAAGCAGTTAAGAGCACTGGCTGCTCTTCCAGGGGACCTGGGTTCAATTCCCAGAGCCCACATGGCAGCTCACACTTGTCTATAATTCCAGTTCCAGGAGATTAAACACCCTCACACAGACCTACATGAAGTCAAAACACTAATGAACATAAAAGAAAAATAAATTATTTTTAAAAAGTGGTGTTAAAAAAATAGTAAAACTGTCATCCTTAATTATGGTGTTTCCTTTGGGGTCAATGCATGGTAAACATGAGAAGGAAAATCATTTCCATAGGGAATTGAACCTAGGACCTCAGTACTCTTAACTACTGAGAAATTTCTCTAAATTGCATAGGACTTTTTTATCTTTTGGCTGGAGCAATGGCTCAGAGCTTAAGAGCCTCTAAAGGATTTGAATTTGATCTTAATACTCATATCAAACAGTTTATAATCAGGTGTTACTCCAGCTCCAGGGGATCCAACAGCTATGGCCTCCTAGTGCACCTTCATTCACATGAACATAATCTCACAGAAGCACACATAAATATATAATTAGAGATGAAATTTTCTCTTCTCCTCCAAGCTTACAAAAATAATATCCTAAATTATAGAAGGGGTGTGTGTGTGTGTGTGTGTGTGTGTGTGTGTGTAAATTATTTACAGTCAGGCAATAGTAGCACATAGCACACATCTTAAATCCCAGGATTAAGGGGGCAGAACCACGCAGATCTCTGATTCTGAGGTCAATCTGGTCTACAGAGAAAGTTCCAGGACAGCCAGGGCTACACAGAAAAACCCTGTGTGTGTGGGGGGGGGGGAGGGTTACATATAACCTCACTAGAAAAAGCTTTTCATAACATATTTATTCCAGCAGCAACATAGCTTAAATTTCTGAAGCTATCTTTTTAAAAACATGTTTTAGACATTAGAGCTTCAAGCATAACACAAAGGCTCTACACATGATCACATTGAAATGATACTCGATATAACCATTTTGCTTGCTACTTTAGAATTTTTTTCAATTTTCAAAATTAAGTTTTAATTTTAGTTGGAGGAGTGAAGATGTCAGTTCCAGTATACTTACTAAAGTGTATCTGGAGGACCAATAATAAGGACTTCCCAACGATAGAGATCATTGTCGTCTATTAAACCTGCTGAAAAGCCTCCCACTGGATTTTTGTTGAGTTCTGTGGAAAAAGAAAATTTCAATAAAAACTTTAAAACAGTTTTTCTCCAACAGGTAAAGTATGACCATAAATAAGCTATAAACTATGAAAACTATTAAAATGCTACTTCATAACTATAACATTTCCATACAACAAGGAAGCCATGGGTATATTAACCTATCCAGATGGAATTGTTTTGTCTTCCTACATCTACCTTGGGATTCAACCAAAGCTCTTAGAATTCTGGGTAGGTTTTATGAGAGGCAATCAAAATGCAAATAAGGCTGATTCTCACAAGAGATTTTAGTTGAAAGAAAATCAAAAGTCAAATCAAATCAGAAATGGCAAGTTTTCTATAGCCTTTAAGACTAATTCTTAAAAAACAACCAAAAGCACTTTTACGTCAGAATTGCCGAGTGTTTTCAACTCTTACTTACATTAACATCTGTCTGATTGCCATGATGCCTTGAGGTACATTCAACTATGCAACAGGAATAGCTTTCTAAGAATAGCTGGTGCCTACAGAAATAGTGATGGTATCATAAGATTCTTCTCTTCTAAACAGTGTTCTGCCATGAAGAATAGATGATGAGGGCAGAAAATTAAGAATCGAGACAAGCAACTAGTAAGGTAGAAAAACAAAGGCCAACAAAGGATCATCAAACAACAGGTTAGGAAGAGTATAACCTTAAGAGTTTACAGAGATGGACGTAATAAAATAAGGATGTCTTTGTAATGGGCAGATCACATGAGTTTTTCAAATAGCCTTAAGTAAGTGTAACTGACATTAGAGGTATACTATATATACCTATAGGTATATATAATAGGTATACTATATAATTTGATAATTTTAATATACTATCATCTTTGAAGGCAGGATAAGAATCATGATAGTAAGTATACACAACAATCACTAGAAAAGTTATTATTTTGTCAAGAGAGCTGAGGACTGACTGATTCAAACTGGGCAGTGAGTAAGGACAAAACATGTTTAAGAGCAGTTTAGAAAGGACTTGCCAGAAATCTAAATGAGTACATGATTCTCATACAGTACTTGCCCATCATCAAGATAAGCCATCTAATCATGAAAGCAAATATAATACAACACAGAGTACTATAAAATGCCAAACAGTGTGCTGGTAACTATGGAAGCACTAACTCCATAACTTTGAGCAATCAAAGGTGGTTTTAGTTCAACAATTACAACTTCATATAGGGCTATTAGGTCCATCTTCATTTGTCAATCTACTGGAATTTGAAATTACTTGGGAGACACACCTCTTGTGCATGTCTGAGGGTGCTTCTAAAACAGTTTAATTTGGAATGTGGTTGGAACTATTCTAAAAGGATTGTGAAACAGAATACAAGACTCATACCCACTCCCATCATTTTACTGCTGTCACATTGCAGCTATCATACCTTACCAAGCATGACGAACTAAATAATTGATGAACCATAAACAATTCTTCCTAAAGCTGTTTTGATCAATTATTTTGTCCAACTAACAATAAAGTAATTAATGTACATCACAACATGCAGACAACAACAACAAAATGATAAAAATAAAGAATTAAATTGTATTTTAACACAAAGAACTTCTTTTCTTGGATTTTGAACACAGATTTTATAAATCTAATAAGCAAAGCAAACAGATAAAATCTGTATTTTAAAATACCATTAAGATATGATTTGCATTTTAAACTTATTATGTTTATAATCATATACCTTTCACTGAATCCCAACTATGTTGCTAGCTACTAAAAAAGAATACACATACACACTTTAGTGTTATGTTGGGAATGGTTCCTTTGAGGTCTAGCTCAAGAACTGCCCTCCTATCTTTGAAACCTTTTTAAAAATAATTTATTAAATAATCTTGACTTCTGTTAAAAATCCTGTTCATTATAGTTGCAGCCTGTATTGTATTACCTAGCATTTGACTATCATGGGTTCATTGTTCCAGAAAAATATATAAGTAAGGACAATGTGAAATAGGTAACCTAAAAGTAGTACAAGGAATAGGGGTTAAAGAAGTACAAAAGAAGGGCATATAACAATCTTTAATAGCTTTAAAAAAAAAAAAGGCAGGAAGAGCACCACAACTCTGAGGCCAGCCAAGTCTATATTGTGATGTCTAGTCTCAAAAGTTTAAAAAGGGGGAAGGGGGTACAGCACAGAGGGACACACACATTTTATTCCAGAACATGGGAAGTAGAGGTGGGTTAAGTTGCAAAATGACTGTGACTAATAATGAGACCCTGCCTTGGAGGGAGAAAGGGAAAGAGAAAGACTTATAGAATATCTACAATGAAGAACTGGGCCTATACTGAACAAAGAGGCATAAATGAAACAAGACAAAATGGCAAAAACTTGAAAGTAAAGGCGTTTGTTAGCCATATTAAGTTTCAACTTCATACATGGAGCAATGATAACCCTTGGAAGAATTGGAATGTATTTGTTCTTAATACATTTTCAAAAAGTAGGGCGAGCTTGGGAGGTTTAAATGTTCAAAAACCAGTTTTAGAAGTTGGATAGATAGCCGGGCGTGGTGGCGCACGCCTGTAATCCCAGCACTTGGGAGGCAGAGGCAGGTGGGTTTCTGAGTTCGAGGCCAGCCTGGTCTACAGAGTGAGTTACAGGACAGCCAGGACTACACAGAGAAACCCTGTCTCAAAAAACCAAAAAAAAAAAAAAAAAAAAAAAAAAAAAAAAAAAAAAAGTTGGATAGATGGCTCAGAGCTTAAAAGATGATATACCAGGGAGCTTGAGAGATGGTTCGTTATTTAAGAGCACTAACTGCTCTTCCAGATGTCCTGAGTTCAATTCCCAGCAACCATATGGTGGCTCACAACCACCTATTATAGGATCCGATGCCCTCTTCTGGTATCTGAAGACAATTACATTGTACTCATATACATAAAATAAATAAATAAATCTAAAAAAAGAAAAAGAAAGAAAGAAAGGAAAAGAGAGGAAAAGAAAAAAAGAAAAAGATGATATAGCAGTTGCAGAGAACTTGAGTTTGATTCCCAATACCCATATTAGGTGTAACTCCAGCTCTAGGGGAGACGATGCCATCTTCTGGCCTCAAATGCACAAACCCATATACAGACACAAATGTATACATAGTTAAAAAGAAAGCAGTCATTCTTTAAAAACCATGCTAGGCATGTTGGTACATACTTATAAATAACACAAACACTGAAGATACTTGATGAAGTGGTGAAATGGTTTTGAAACTAGAAAAGGTTAATGGTTGTATAATACTGTGAACATAGATATGTTTATCTACTATTATTTGTATATATGTTGTTTATTACATTTGAACATAGTATATCTCATCTTAGTTCTTAAAATGACACAAATGTATTAAAATAGGAAACACAAGATGAGATACTTGTTTGAAAGGGGGAAACTTACTTAATGTTAAATTTCTACAGCACATATATGTTGTATATGTTGGGAGAGGGGCTGTCTTTGCAGAGTTATAGACTGTACTTTGGACCTTGCATACACTAGGCAAGTCTTCTACCACTGAGAGACATCCTCAGAATATATCAGGGTTTTTGCCAGAGAGGAAAGCAGGAAAACAAAGAAGCTAATATGTTTAACAGAGTAAATAGCCAACAATGATAAGTTCACTCTTCTACAGCATGGAAACGCTATTTCAATTAAGGCCATTGGGTTCAAAAAAGAGAGCCAAAACCGTCTTCAGCATAAGCAGTAAAGATAACTAGAACAACACTAACAAGGTTAAGGTGGAAAAGTGCAAGTGAAAATTGTTTCTCTAAGGTTTCGATAGATAGAAAAATTACAGTAGCCATAGCCACGAGCAAATGAAATTCATGCAATCAAGTAGTTTTATTTGGTTGATTTTTCAGGTTTTTTTGGTTTTGTTTTGTTTTTTTTAAGGCACGATTTTGTCTTAGTGGGCCTGAAATTTGTATGTAGACTGGCTGGCCTTACCCTTTAGCCTCTTTGCTAAGACTACAGACATATGACACTATAATGGTTGTGGTTATTGCTGCTGTTGTTTTAAATAGGATCTTCCCTTGCCGCCCAGGCTATAGAATCAGACCTCGCTCTGAGAAATAATCAACTAATTTGGGGCAGGGGGAGAGGCATGAATCCACAAAAACTAAGAGTAAGCATAATAGTGTATACTCTCTGATTTCAGCTTTTGGAGGGTGGGAAAAGAAGATCCTGTCAGACATGTCTCTAAAAAGATGAGAGCATATGAAAAGTGAACAAACATGAATTATTAGGATCAATACAAATTCATAAAGTGTTTTTTTAAAAACTAGGCTTATACACCAGAAAAGGTTCAGGGAAACAGTCATCTCAGTATGATGAACATTCCTAGTATCCACAATATGGTCTTCTAATACAAATTTACAGCTAACAGTGAAGCAGGGTTTTGTGAAGAAATGACAGATTCTAAGTCTGAGGCATAAGGAAAAAATATGTTAGGCTCTTCTCAATACTCAATAAAATGTGTTAGGCTCTTCTCAATACTAAATAAAACAAAAGCTATCAGTTAGAAGCCCCACTGGCTAAAAATGTTATGAGTTGAGTATTAGTATGAATAATAACCGTGAAGGATAGACAAATGTAGTTCAATACATGAGTAACTAACATACACACACAAAACCAACCAGCCATGGCTGTTATAATTAGGTGCTAGTAAACCATTTTGTCATTTTGATTTGGGTCTTATCCCACAGCTGGCTTAATGCCAGCACTCAGGAGGCAGAGGCAGACAGATATCTGTGAGATCAAGGCTAGCCTGGTGTATAGAATGTGTTCCAGGACAGCCAAAGCTACAGAGAAAAAAGGATGGGAGGGAGGGATATACTTCTTCAACCATGTAAAGAATCAATCTCAGGTCAGCAGGCTTGGTAACAACATCTTTTCCACAGAGCCATCTCATCATCCAATTCTTGGCCTACTCTGTGCAAGCAATACATTATTTTGAAAACCAAAGAAAGTAGAAGAACCTTGCACTCTATTATCAAATACTGAAATAATAATTATGTTATCAAATAACATTTCTCTCTAAAAAACTCCAGTTATGCGATTGTTTATGGAGCCCCTGGGTATGGCTAAGTTGAACATGCACAATTTTCTGAATTACTCAAACAAATTTAACTTTTCCTGATTCAACAGACATAGCTTCTTCTTCCTCCTTTTTATCTTCCTACTTTAAGAAACTGCAGAAATTTAAAGTTTGCCTTCTCTGGGTTTTTGGGACTTGTTTTGCTTTTTTTCTTTTAAAGCAAGATTGTCCTCTGGCTTAAAAAATAAAAATACATTAAGCTGAAAAGTTTCAGAAATGTCACTTTATTACTTTTTCTACATTTTTTAAAATTTCTATGTAAAATGAATAAGCCAAATAAATCTTTAAAAGATAAAAGTCATTATTTTTGAGGTAATCTCATGTAGCAAAACTGAACCTGTTCAAAGCTCATAGTAAGAGTCAAATATAAAACGGGGCGTGGTGGTGCACACCTGTAATCCTAGCACTTGGGAGGCAGAGGCAGGCGGATTTCTGAGTTCAAGGCCAGCCTGGTCTACAGTAGAGTGAGTTCCAGGACAACCAGGAAGAAACCTGTCTCAAAAAAAAAAACAAAAAAAAAAAAACAAAAACAAACAAACAACAACAACAACAACAAAAAAGAGTCAAATATAAAACACACAGAGAAACACGTTAAGAGAATCCCTGTTATGAATATAACTAATAGAAGCTACATGTGAGAAATTATAAGGACAAGACCTGGGATTGCAAGCAATTTTCTATAGAATCTAAACATTAAAGAGGTGAGAGATGTTTATGAGTTAACTGAATATATGAAATCTGACTAGATAACAGATATTAAGAAATATCTGCCAGGCAGTGGTGGCACATGCCTTTAATCTCAGCACTTGGGAGGCAGAGGTAAGTGAGCGAATTTCTGAGATCCAGGCCAGCTTAGTCTATATAACAAGTTCTAGGATAGCCAGGGCTATGCAGAAAAACCCTGTCTCAATAATAAACAAACAAACAAATAACAATGATGATAGTAATAATAAAAATAAACATTTTGGTTTTTTAGACAAGGTCTCACTATCTGTCCCTAGATAGCCTGCTCTGCCTCCCTAGTGCCCCAGAACTAGGGTTAAAGGCAAAAACCATGACCCCAAACTTAGAGTCCCATCTTTACAGCAGATCCTCTTTGAATCTTTTTTTTTTAACTTTCCATCTTTGCAAGTTTCTGGCTTTCTGAGGTAAAGTCTCACTATGTAGTCCAGGCTAGCGTTGAATTTATAATCCTGCCTCAACTTAGAATTGAAATTACAGAAGTGCACCATCATGCCCAATTCTTTAAACCATTAAGGTAACATATAAAACCTTTTATCTAAATATTCTGTAGATTCTCTTAAGTAAATTATGGTTTACCAAAATAATGTTAGCACTCTATCACAGGAATTGCTACACATCTACTGTAATAGTGTTGAGAAACAGAAAAGAGGTGTGTTTTGTAATTACTGTAACTACACAAACAATCATTTCCTCAACCTTCATTAATAAATCAATATTGGAAAAATACCAGTGGTGGTTTGAATGAGAACAGCCCTCATAGGCTCATGTTCATATACCTGGTTCCCAGTTTGTAGAACTGTTTGGGAAGGATTAGGAGGTATGGCCTTAATGGAGGAGATGTGTCAGCAGCAGTGAGCATTGAGATTAGCACTGTGTTTCTTGCTTGCTGTTTAAGAGTCAAATTCTCAGGTGTTCCTGCCACCATGCCTTTATTCAACCATCATAAAGTCTAATCCTCTGGAACTGTAAGCCCAATTAAACACTTTCTTTTATAAATTGCCTTGGTCATGGTGTTTTTTCACAGTAATAGAAAAATAACTAATAAAGTGATATATCAACAAACAACTGCAAAAATTTTATTACATTTCTACTATAGTTTTTTTAAAGATCCAATCTAATAATCTTTATAGATTTCTAATCAACATTAAAACTGCTTACAATTAGAATATTTTCTTTACATTTGAGTCATAGGCTACAGTGAGCTGACTTCCTAACTGGTTAAAAAAAAGGGGGGGGACCATGGAGCAGACAGGCAAAAAACAGTCATTCCATATTTATAAAGACTTTCTAATATTCTGCCAAAAGGATTTTCTTCCTTAGAATTAACAGGTACATTCTACCACCTACATCTGACCATGGTGTGTCATTCTCAGGTTAAATAAAGCTGTTCTGTTGTCAAAGTCATCTAAATTCTCATTCTTTCTCTCTCCCTACAAACTTAAATGACTCTTATATTCTAAACATATCCTGATGAGTTTATCTAGACATATCCTGATGCCCTTTGTATGTTGTAGCTCGTGCTTAAATACAACATCATCAGCATACTTCTCTGCTGAAATCTGATGCAGCAGGAATTCCTGAGAACAGAAGACCATATACATTATATGGTATTATATGTCAGGACTAAGTCTGCATTTCAATTCTCCTTAGTCTTGCCAAATTTAGTCATCTGATTTTTTTTCCCAAGCTTCATTTTCTTATCCATAAAGTAGGATAAAACCTATAGTGGTATTATAAAACAGAAAAATAAGATGTGTGCATATAAGTGCTTGAGTCTGGAAGGCAAGGACCAACAGCTGGTGGTTTCAGATTTGAGACAGGGTCTCTCGCTGAACTTTGAGCTCACTGATTTGACTAAATTGGCTAGCCAATGAGCTCCAGGGCTGCCCCCGGCCCTTCTAGCATTAAGTCCCTGCAGGGAATCTAAACTGGGATCCTCTCAAGCTTTGGAACAGGCAATTTACTGACTGAGCTGTTTCCTCATCACCAAAAGAAGACACAAAATATTGTCCTATCTTAGGATACATGTAGAAAATGTTAATTATCCATTGTCTTCCCATAGTCTAACAAATACAATGTTCTTTAGAATCTCAAGAACAGTCTCAGGAAGTAGAAGGAGGGTCTTTGAGTTGACGGGTAGTTAAGACAGCATGGAGAGCCGGGCAGTGGTGGCGCACGCCTGTAATCCCAGCACTCTGGGAGGCAGAGGCAGGCGGATTTCTGAGTTCGAGGCCAGCCTGGTCTACAGAGTGAGCTCCAGGACAGCCAGGGCTATACAGGGAAACCCTGTCTCGAAAAAACCAAATTAAAAAAAAAAAACAAAAAACAAAAAACAAAACAAAACAAAAGAATCTCAAGAACAAGCCCATACCTTCGCTACCACCTTTTAAGAAAAATACTAGCCAGCTCCAAACATCATCCAAACTATGTTTCTAATGAGAGTTGCTGTGAGCCCTCCTCCCCTGACTCCCTGCTTACAGTAAAAATATTCTAACTTCCAATATTCCTGAGGGAAGACTTTTTTCCTCACCATTTGTAAACCTACAAGACATCTATTAATACATGCTTAAACCTGTATTAAAATGTTTACTAAACTCTGTCTGCTTCATAATATGCTGTCTAGTCCTGACTTCTTTTCAAGTCAAATTCACAAATGCTGGTTTGGCTTGAGTCAATTTTCCTAAAACTCTTTGGGAATATGTTAGGCTGCTGAGGTAGACAGTGTGAAACTGCCTCCTTTACCTGTATCTCAAAACGCTGACAATAAGATACTGTATAAGTTTACTTTTAAAATGTAGTTTAAAAAATAAAAATGACTAACTATAAAAGTTGAAGCTAGAGAAATGTCTCAGTGTTTAAAAGTCATATATAAGCTTTCCGTAATAAATACAGCCTAAACTAATTCACAAGAAAATAAAAATATAGAATAAATAGAACATATTTGAGCAAGAAGTACTAAACTTAAAGCAATAACATGGGCATCTAGGAGAAGGAAATCAAGTAAAAAAAAATGTGGGCAGAAGAATCAAGTTGGTCTCAGATTTATTTCTCCATAACAATGCATAGCTGGTAGTGACAAAACTACAGAATTCTAAAGCAAAGTGTGATACAAAGAATAAGGAAGTCAAAGAAATCAAACTAGGATGAACAAGATTGTGGATGAACCTTAGAACTTGTTTCTTAAATTTTTTTTCTTTTTTACATCATTTATAGTGTGAACATGTACACTGCACCATACTGTACATGTGGAAGTTAAAGGACAGCTTGCAGGACTTAGTTCTCCCTTTCTACCATATGAATTGAATTTTGGTGGTCAGGCTTCGGGACAGGAACCCTTACCCAGTGACCCATCTCTCTGGCCTGCTTCTTGTACTGCTAAAAATGAATTTTGTAATCCGAAACACAAATAATAATTACTGAGTCCACACAAACACCCAAAACTAAAAATATTACCACAAGCCTAAAAATATACACAATTGCTCAGCAGTTAAGAATATTTATTACTTGTGAAGGTACCTAGGTTTGGTTCCAGCAACCAAATCGTGGCTCATAGCCATCTGTAACTACAATTTTCAGAGATCAGATACCCTCTTCTAGACTCTATGTGCACCAGGCATGCACAAAATATACAAAAATATATGCAGGTAAACCATACATACAAAAAAATTAAAAGGCAAATTAATACATATGTATGTGTACTTTTATATATATACATAGATTGGTTCAATCTCTGTAACTGCATGGACTGATGATTTGGTCAAGTACAAGAGTACTGTTTTTATCTAAAAATTGAATTGATGAGTACCAAAATAATTTGGCTGGATATTTTTTGGTTGAGACAAGCATGACATGAAAACTTAAGTCACATAGGTCAGAATAACAGTCACCTATACAGAAATATATCACCTTAAATAATAAAGTAAAAATACTTATATGATTAAGTAGTAATCTATTTTCATGTAACTATAGAATATTTATAAAAATACAAACAGTATACAAAACAAACACTCAAATATATGTATTCTAAAACACTGTTGAGAGAGCTAGAGCAATGACTCAGTAGGCAAAACACTCATACATATGATGTAAAATCATTCTTTTGAGAGGAGGGAGGGAGGGAGGGAGAGAGTGTGGGAAGGAGGGAGATGGAGAGAGGAGGGAGAAGGAGAGGGAGGGACGGAAGGAGGGAGGAGAAAGAAAGAAAGAGAGAGAGAGAGAGAGAGAGAGAGAGAGAGAGAGAGAGAATTGAGAGCTAGAGAGCTGGTTCAACACCTAAGAACACTTACTATTCTTGCAAAGGACCCAGGTTCAGTCTTAGCATCTATGTGGCAGCTCACAACCACCTATAACTAAAGATCTAAGAGGTCCAATAACCTTTTCTGGCCAAGGGTGGTACACTTACAAATATCCAGGCAATATAATCATACACACACAATAAACCTATTTAAAAAAAAATCAAGCCAGGTGTGGTGGTACAAGCCTTTAAAGCAGAGGCAGGCAGATCTGTGAGTTCAAAGCTAGCCTGTTCTACAGAGCAAGTTCCTGGACAGCCAAAGCTAGAGATTTCAACAGCCCCTACCCCTGCAAATCTTCCACTACTTCTTAGACCTAGGTGTATGGGAGAAAATAATCTTAGCTAAGCATCAGGCCATACCAGGTTCAATACAAGGCATATCAAGTAAGACAGTATTTGAACCAGCTATGATACACTCTATTATGGTTTAAAAATATATGAAACATCATGTATGTTCACGCGTGGAGCATTTGGCCACCAGCTGGTGTTGCTGTTTTGGGAAGTTGTGAAAATTTGAGGATTGTGGCCTAACTAGCAGAAGTGGACTGGTGAGACAAGGCTTTAAAGGTGATAGTAATTTCTGGTTCTAGCACAAATGCTCTGAATCCTGATCCATTAGGCTATAAAGAGCTCCAGGAAAGTGATCTATCTTCCTGCTGCAACACTATTCCTGACCATGAAAAACTATACTTTTTAAGACCATAAGCAATTGGGTGGGTGGTAGGCGGTAGAATCTTGGTGGGGGGGGAGGAGAAATAGAACCATGATCCAAACAAAACGAACTTTTCCTTAAGATGATTCTGTATTGATCATAGCCACAAAGAAAGTAATGAATATACAGATGCATATTGATTCACTTTCTGGTATATCCCTCTATCATGCTTTAAATTCATTTTCAAATCTTTACCTAAGGTGATGGAAATAATATACTTCTGTGATCCGAATCATGACTGACTTTATCCCTTATTCACTTTCTAGTAATAAAAGGGAGAGTTCTGACCATTCAGAAATGGTATACATGCAATCAATATAATCTTTACTGAAAGGTATTCTGGGCCTTTTCACCATTAAGAAGCTTTGAAGAAAATAAGACATTATATAAAAACAATGAGTATAGGCAGGAGGCCTAGGAAAGCACATGAAACAAAATAAAAGAGCAAAAGGGAATGAGGGGATGAAAATATATGTGGCCATTATGGACGAAGTATGGAGGTTCTTTATAACCTCAAAAACTAGGACTGTCCTATCCAGCTACATCAATCCTATGTATATACCCAAAAGAATCCAAAAACAGCATTACCACAAAAGGTACCTGCGCGCACAATACTTACTGCAATTCTATTCACTATTAAAGATACAAGTCAGCTTAAATATCCATCAATAGATGAAGACAAATAAAATGTAATTATGTTTACAAAATGGAATTTTATTCAGCTATAAAGGATACAATGGCTTAAAGGGCAAAGTACTTGTCATACAAGACCAACAGCAATTTTAATAAGCAGAATCAACATGAAAGTGAAAGAAGAAAAACAACTTGACAAACTTGTTCTCTGACTTCTACAGGCACTCTGTAGTACAACTGTGCAAACACTTACTCATAAAATATCACAGTTTCAAAAAAGTAATAATTTAACATTTTAAAAAAGGAGTGAAATATGTAACTTGCAAGATAATAAATAGAAATAGAACCCATCATATGTTGAGTGAAATAAGCTAAACTAAGATAAATATTTAATGTTTTGTCTTATAAATCTCTCAAGACTATATTATGCATGTATATGTGCACATAAGTATATTTGCATGTGTTTGTATATCATGAATATAGAAGGAATACTATTTGAGAAGTGGAAGGAAACAAGCAGTAGGGGAGAGGAAAGAGAACAATAGAAGTGGTCATAGTGCAAGTGCGAAAACCAAAACAACTTAACAATGAACAAAGCCATTAAAAAAAAGCACACATTAAGATTGTTTTCATGGGACTGGAGAGATGGCTCAGCAGTTAAGAGCATGACTGCTCTTCCAAAGGTCCTGAGTTCAAATTCCAGCAACCACAAGGTGGTTCCCAACCATCTGTAATGAAATCTGATGCCCTCTCTTCTAGTGTGTATGAAGACAGCTATAGTGTACTTAGATATAATAAATAAATCTTTTTTTAAGAAAAGATTGCTTTTATGTTAGCTCAGTGGGCTCATGCTAACATACATAAAGGCAAAACACACATACACATAAATTTAAGCCAAAAAAAAAAAAACCCTCAGCTGGGAGGTAGTGATGCAAACCTCTATTTGCAGTACTTGGGAGGCAAAAACAGGCCTATATCTTGAGTTCCAGGCCAGCCTGGTCTACAGAGGGAGTACCAGGACAACCAGGGCTACACAGAGAAACGAACACTGTCTTGGGGGGTAGGGGAAAGGAGATTGTTTCTATGCAACAGAAAAGTGAAGGTGAAGATGATTTACACGTTTTCTGAAAACAAGTGGTAATTTGCCCCACAAATTTATAGACACAATCAATATGGACACTACTGAGCACTGCATGAAGAACAGTTGTTCAGTATCTTCATAGTTCTAAAAGACAAAAGATAAGTTGCAAAGCAAGCCATGAATTATTTGAGAAGATTAAAAACTATACCTGGAGGCTAAGAGGATGGTTCCACATTTGACTTATAAGCACCAGAACCTAAGTTTGATCCCAGAACCCACAAAGAATTACCAGGGTTACAAACGGCACATAGTTAGTTGTAATCCTAGTCGTGAAGAGGCCAAAACTAGAGAATCCCTGTGGGTCTCTGATCACCTATCTCAAAGGAAATAGAAAGTGTCCTGAAGACAACATATAAGGTTGTTCTCTGGCCTTCACATGCACACATATGCACTGGCATGTTATGTGTACATACACATATACACTTTTTTTAAAATAAAAAAAAAAATATTTTTTGAGACAGGGTCTCTGGCTGGCCTTGAACTCAAGAGATCCACCAGCCTCTGCCTCTGAAATGTTGGGATTAAAAGGATATACCATCATCCCCAGCCTTAAGATATTTTTAAAATAATCCATAAGGGGGACTGGACAGATGGCACATTGGTCCTTGCTGCTCTTGCATAGTATACAGCACACACATGGAACAATCACTTGTAACTCCAATTCAAGGGAACCCAATGCTCTTTTCTGGCTTTCTTAAGACACTAGGCCTACACATGGTATGTATGTATACATATATACACACATACATGCAGGCAAACCCTCATTGTTAACAAATAATTCTTAATATATAATTAACTTTTAGAAACCTACAGGTAAACACTGTAGCACAGAAAGACCTATAATTCCAGCAACTAGCAAGCCTGATGGAGAATACCTAGGGTTCAAATCCAATCTGGGCTACAGAGTGAATTCAAAACCAGTTTTGGCATTAGAAAAGAGGAGGAAGGAAGGAAGGAAGGAAGGAAGGAAGGAAGGAAGGAAGGAAGGAAGGAAGGAAGGAAGGAAGGAAGGAAGGAAGGAAGGAAGGAAGGAAGGAAGGAAGGAAGGAAGGAAAAGAAAAGAAAAGAGAGAGAGAGAGAAAGAAAGAAAGAAAGAAAGAAAGAAAGAAAGAAAGAAAGAAAGAAAGAAAGAAAGAAAGAAAGAAAGAAAGAAAGAAGAAAGAAGAAAGAAAGAAAGAAAGAAAGAAAGAAAGAAAGAAAGAAAGAAAGAAAGAAAGAAAGAAACAAAGAAAGAAACAAAGAAAGAAACAAAGAAAGAAACAAAGAAAGAAACAAAGAAAGGGGAAAGACAGAATGCCCCTCTAGCTCTTGCAAACTTGCCTAGCATGTTTAAGGACATAGGTTCAACCCCTGGTACCACAAAGCAAGCAAATCTACAAGAATATTTAAAAGTCAGTGATAAAGCAGTTTATACAGTTAGCACAACTGTAATAGACTTCCCAGCTAACTATAGAAAACAATTATTAAACATGAAAATATTTAAAAAATAAATTTGGGGAATCTGGAGAGATGGTTCAGCAGTTAAGAGCACTGAGTGCTCTTCCAGAGGTCCTGAGTTCAATTCCCAGCAACCACAGGGTGGCTTACAACCATGTGTAATTGGATCTGATACACCCTTCTGGTGTGTCTGAAGACAGCTACAATGTGCTCATATATTAATTAATTAGCTAATTAATTAATAAGTCTATCTTTTTAAAAAAAGGTGAATTTGAAGTAGTGAGATGGCTCAGTAGACTGCCACCAAGTCTGATGATCTGAATTCAAGCCCTGAAACCATTACATGGTAGAAGGAAGAGTACCAATTTCCACAAGTTGTCCTCTAACCTCCACATGAGCACATTAAACACACAATAAACACATTGGGGTGGTTTAAACTAAAATGTCCCCAACAGGCTCATGTATTGGAATACTTGGTCACCAGCTGTTGTTGCCATTTTGAAGATGTTATGAAAACTTTATGAGATTTGACATTGCTAAAAGAAGTCTATCACTAAGAGATAATTCCTATTTTGGCCATGTGCTGCTATGTTCCTCAGCCCCACACCCTTGACATTATATTCTTCTGGAACCACAGTCAAAATAAATTCTTCTCTAAGTTGCATTTGGCCAAGGTATTTTATCACAGCGAAAGAAAACTAATACATGGATAAATATAACAAAAAAATTTAAATGAATTTACAATCCCAACAAAAAATTTACAAAGTCTTCTAGTGGAAACACATGTGGAAATAAACATAGTCTAAGAATTTGAATAGGCCACCATAAACCAAGTTAGAGTAAGAAAGGAAAAAACTTGCACAACTTTTTTAAAAAGTAAAGGACTTTCTGTGCCTCTATTCTCTTATGGGGTGTAACCAAATTTCTTTGACAAACCAAACCCGTCCTCTAAGATTTTACTGTATCTCAATCCTATTCATCCTCTACTGATCTGGACTCCTGACATTCTCACGTTGCCTCACAGTTTCTTCCATCATTAAACCCTTCCAAATTGGAGGGCAACTCTTCAAGACATGGAATGAGACAAAAGAAAGTGAAACCATATGATTTAAGACAGGACATTTATAGAGAAGTTAAACATTGTATGCAGCAAGGACACTCCTTAAATTGTGGGAGTAAACTACTCAAAACACCTTCAAGAAGTCCTTGAAACTCATTAGATTCACTAGGCTCCTCTTTTCCCAAGCATATGCATAATGTAAAGACTGCTGAGAGTTACTCTCACACATTCTGAGTTACCTAGAAGAGGCAGACACCAGCTAAAATGAATGCCCCCAGGGGGAGGGGGACGACGACTAGAAAGGACACCCCCAAATTGCTGAACTGCTATCAGGTTATAAAATGAAGCCCAGGTTTACAATTTTCATGAGCTGTCACCCGTCTGGTTGGCTTTACTGATATAGTGTCTTCTGAGTCATTTCTGCTTTATCACTGACTTTTAATTTAAATATTCTTGTAGGTTTGTTTGCTTTGTGGTCACTTTTGAGCCCCCCATAAAAAAATTTTTTTAAAAGCTAGGGTGGTGGTTCATGCCTGTAACCTCAGCACTCAGGAGGCTAAGACAGAAAGATCTCCAAGCCAAAGCTGAGATAACTGGAACATAAAAATATTTTTGCTGGAAAAATTCAATAATAATTCAAGTAATTTTAATTACAACTTTAAAAACTCAAAATGAAAGAAATATTATAGTACCAGGATATGAAAAAAAATTACATACCTATTTAGTATACTTTGAAAGAGTAGATGCTGACATGAGAAAATTTAGTTGTTTGAAGAATGAAATATGGCAATTTGTAGCTGAGAGCTACAAATTAAGTTTTGGGCCAGCCTAAGCAAAGACTTTCTTTATATTTATGTGAATATATCTATGTGAGTTCCTCCTGTAGCTTCTATGGCACTTCTCCCTATGTAAAATGTTCTCTTTTTTTAAGATTTATTTATTTATTATATGTAAGTACACTGTAGCTGTCTTCAGAAGACACTCCAGAAGAGGGCATTGAATCCCATTACAGATGGTTGTGAACCACCATGTGGGTGCTGGTATTTGAACTCAGGGCCTCTGGAACAGCAGTCAGTGTTCTTAACCACTGAGCCATCTCACCAGTCCCAGAAAGGTTCATTTTAATCTCATTGATAAAGACATTGAAAACAGAAATAACTTCACATGGATACAAACATTAAATTCCCCTAACCTGCAAGCCATTCTTTACAGAGTGAGGAAATCAAAGCCTCCATTAGAATAATGGTGGTTACTCTGGCTGTCCTGCTAAGAAACAAAGCTAGAGTATTACAATGCTGAGCAAACTTAGAAACACATTTTATAAATTAATTTTTAAATAAAAGTAAATACATATTTTTAAGTAAACAAGTAAATTATAGGATACTCTTTCAACATATTTGGGTATCTATTAAAAGTACTTTAATACCTTGTGTGTATTGTTTAAAAGCCTTCCCTGAATTGAATGATTCAGTAAGCATGATAATGGTAAGTGTGCAGTGACCTAACAAATATTAACTAACAAAAAATATACAACAATGTCTCAGATCCTGTTCTAAATTCATTGTCCTGTTCCCTGACTATAAGAGGTAAGGTGAAAAAAACAGAAGCAAAGGAAGCCGACCTGTAAAACCTTTCTAAAGCAATCAAAACTTTTAAAGCCTATCTTCTTGACTTAGAAATGGCTATTCCTAGAAGAGAAATAACTGGAACATAAAAATATTTTCGCTGGAAAAATTCAATAATAATTCAAGTAATTTTAATTACAACTTTTAAAACTCAAAATGAAAGAAATATTATAGAACCAGGATATGAAAAAAAATTACATACCTATTTAGTATACTTTGAAAGAGTAGATGCTGACATGAGAAAATTTAGTTGTTTGAAGAATGAAATATGGCAAATATATCATCTATCTCTTTAAAAAACAGAAAGTGGGGTTGCAGAGATGGCTCAGTTGTCAAGATCACTTGTTGCTCTTGCAGAGAACCTGGGTTCAGTTCCCAGCATTGGCATAGTGGCTTACAAGCATCTGTAACTTCAACTCCAGGTCATCTGACAGCCTCTTCTGACTTACTTGAACTCCAGGCACACAGGTGTACAGACATACATTCAGGCAAAGAATTCATGTATGTAAAATAACAAATCTTCAAAACATTTTAATAGCAAAACAAAAACTAAATTCTTCAAGTGTATACATATAAAAAAAAAAACCCTTTTGACCTAATATTCTAGTCTATTATTCAAGAGTTCCAAAGTGCCAATATGAACCTAAGCCAATAAAAATTCTTAAATTTTTTTTCAAAAACTACATAGTTTGCCCATGGTTCTGAAGGATGGAGACAGATAGAAGAACATGAACTGGTCAGCAAAGTGTAGGGAGCAAAATCCTCACAGAGGGGCTGAGGCGAAGGAGGAAGGCTAAATCTTCTGGGCAGAACCCCAGAGAGGAGCCAAGTCAGTGACCGATGAACGAGGAAGGTCAGTAGTGAGAAGTGGGACTGAAAACATCTGTCATAGCAAGAAGTCAAGAGAGAATGTCTAAAGTTGATAAACCAAAAACACAGACACTATAAACATATCATTTAGAAGCATGGAGTTAAATCCCCAGGAAATCTGAACCAAAAATATTTTATGAAAGCAGTTGTCCCTAGGGAGCAGCAACAACTCTTTAGTAGCAGTTTATTAGTAGAATTTTAGGTATTTAATTTTTAGCTTTTATTATTGGTAAATTATATTTTATTCATTTTGTCTGAATATACAACCAAAATTTTACTTATTAAGTCAGGGCAATAACTTATTTGACAGTGTTAGTCACCGACAAGATGTGGAATCAAACAAATCTACCGTAATTTGACCAGAATTCCTTTCTCCTAACAGAAACAAAAAATAGTATTGTTAGTAAATGTATCGTTTCAGTTATAAAACATTTGCTTATATGTGTATATGTGTATATATGTGTATACTAAAATGCTAGCCAAAATACCTTGCTGTTATTTTGTTTTGTTTATTTTATGAGACAGGGTGTCTGTGTGTATCTCTGGCTGTTCTAGAACTTGTTCTACAGACCAAGCTGACCTCAAACCCAGAGATGTGCCTATCTCTGCTTTCCCGAGTGCTGGGAAGACTTCCACTTCCACCTAGCCTACCTTACTGTTTCTATGATCAATTTAGCAGCCAGAGAAACCCCTATAAACCTAAATAAACAGGAAGGCTGTTTAAGAAGTGCACTGAGTAATGAATTTAACTCATGCACTAGACACTATTGTAAGGAAACTGATGACATTTAAATTTGGCTTGAGACCTGGCAGAACTTATGAGATTAAAAACAAAGTCCACTGTTAATTTTTATTAGAGCTAATAGGCTCTGGAGTGAGACTGTTTCCAAAGAAATCTGATGTTTTATTCCAACCATTTTGAAAGAGAGGAAATCTTTAACTTTCCTACTATTTCTGGATACAAACATGGCAGGTGTTGATAGAGTGCACTTCACTAATCTTCTAATTACAGAATAAAAGAGATCAGAAGCCTTGGGGCAGGGAACTGAGGGCTTTCTTTGCATGACTTACATTCTAGTTAGTGACACTCTTTATGTCCTCGAATACGGTATCAATCCATAATTACAGGTGACCTTCTTAATCCAATATAGACATGACAAGACATACTAAGAACAGAAATGTAACATTGCTTGTACAATATAAACAAGTTATAAAATTTAATGTGGGTCAGTATAGAGTACTTATCTCTCACATGAGAGGCCTCAGTCCAATCCTCAGGAAAAGAGAAAAAGAAAATATATATATATATGTATGTATGTATGTATGTATGTATGTATATAAGCAAAGGTCATGTATCTGATAGATATAAAATTTTTTATCATACCTATTTTATAAATGATTTTAAATTCTTTACAGAATATCCACAGGGAACAAAGTTACAATCCTCAGATTATGTCATGAGGTATCACTTTAAATTGGCTAATTACTATTTTCATGTGTAAACACTTGTGAGGGGAAAACCCCACATTCTCTCCAAATATAAATGTGACCACTTGGCCACCTAATTAATAGCTGATGCCAAATAATAATGAAACTCTGTCTAAAATAACTGGCACAAAGCCAAAAGCAGACAAAGCAATTATATAAAATGGTTCATCAGAATACTAGAAAAGCCATGATTTAAATAAAAATGAATATAGGTTTTATTAGCATGAATGAAAAGAAAATTAGACCTTTTTCTTTAACATATTCCTTTAAATTCAAGTGTGATCTAACATCGCTGCCTCTAAATTAAGTTAACTTTTTCCTGTTTGAAGGCTTCTCTAACTTGGTGAAGGGAGGCTTTGAAAAATACACCTGGTAGACTGGAGAGCGAGCTGTTTGCAAACACATCATGCCAGATTTGAACACAGTATTTACTTAAAACTTAACTAAGCCGGTTATTTTCAGTTTGGATATCATAAAACAATTTTCAGTTTTATCTCTGTTGGTGATGTTTTGTTCATGATGGAATGTCTAGAAGACAAATTTTCTCAATAATGTTTTTTCTTCCTTTCCTTTTGAGGTATTTATAAAACCAAAAACAATTATTTCTAGGTACTTAATTCCACCCTCCAGGGCATGAAGTATGTCTGTTATCATACAGAACACCTAGATTGCTTTTAAACTCAATGATAATTAAGGAACATCAAAGTAAACCCAAGCTGTTTTACAGGGAACCTGCACCTATCATCTTCTGGCTACTGTATGACAAATTTCTTGTCCCCTGGAGTTCCACCAAGAGTTGTTAGTTGATTTTTTCCCCTCCCCTAAACAATAGAATGTTCTTTCTTAACATAGCCTTTACTCTTTTAGGGATCAGATAAGTCTAAGCTTTAAATGTAAACCACTGAAGGCAAAGAAAGCAAGGCCAGACACATGCAGCTACAGAAAACTTAAAAGCTCCTCCATGGCCAAGGCAAAAGAAGCAACGAGCAGAAGGAAAGATAACTCACAGAATGAGAGGAAAACATTTAAATTTCTGATATGACAGTAATATCCAAAATATATAAAGAACTCCTAAAACTCAAAAACTAGCAAAACCTATGTAATCCAATCTTAAAACGGACAAAATATCAAAAAGGGTCCTATGTCTACCTATCACACTCAACCCAAGAGAGCTGAGGCCAGAGGATAAATGGAAGCTACAGCTGGCTCAAGTCCATAACAGCTACTAGAAAGACTGAGGCAGAAGGATGGGAAATCCATGGGTCTAAAGCCAGCCTACGCAACTTCGTAAGACTTTGTCTTGAAATAAAACACATAGGAGCTGGACACACAGCTCCGTGGTAGAGTGATTATCTCAATGGCTGAGGTCCTAGATCTAATATCAGTACTGGTAGGTGGGAGGCTAAAAAGGAGCATCATTCCATCCCTAGATTTCAAGGCCAGTAGAGACAACAAAACCACAGAAGAGATATGTCACCTCACAGTTGTTATCACCATATTTATCATAAAATAACAGCAGGCATTGGCGACAACATGGACACACAAAATACAACACATAGACACTCTTGGCAAGAGCATAAAATGGTACAAATGTTATTAACCCCACCCCCAAAAAGGCAATTTCTCAAACTACAAAAGGCAGACTACCACATGGTATGATCCAGCAACCCTACGTAATAGTGTTATCCAGAAGGACTGAAAGAAGGAGGGAAAGAAACGCAGGGGTAAAGTGAGACCACGTTTTGGGGTTTGGTTTTTGTTTGTCTGGTTGGTTGGTTTTGCTTTATTTTTGACAACATTCCAAAACTGAGAACAAGGAAAATATTATATAAGTTGGACTTCATCAAAATTAAAATGATAGACAGTGTTAGGAATGTTTCTGAGGGCCACTGTTGCTCACTGTCACTAGTATTGAGTTAACATTTAACATGTAATAACATCTTGTCTGGAAAAAAACATTCTTAAACTTCTTTCAAAAAATTTTAAATTGTTTCAAAGGGCATCAAAAATATAAGAAGACAGCTCACTGAATGGGAGAAAGTATTTGCAAATCTTGAATCAGATAGAGGATTGTAACCACACCGTATCAACAGCTTTTATACCTCAACTATAAAAAGACAATCTAGGGGAAGTGAATACCTCAGCAGGTAAAGGTGTTTGCCACCAGGCTTGAAATCCTGAGTTCAACCCCTGAAACCCACATGGTAAAAGAGAGCCAACATGCAACACGGGACACATAGTCCTAACTTTTACCACATGTGTATTTTTTAAGACCACAAGAGGTTTTTTTTGGTTTTTGGTTTTGGTTTGTTTTTCTGAAGACAACTCAAATGGACAAAAAGAAGGCCACATGATCCAACAATTCTTCTTAAAGGTATACATCCAAGAGAAATAAAAACATCTGACACTCTCCCAAATAAAGTTCTCAGCAGCATTATGCATAATAGTAAAAAATCCATAAATTGATGATGCTAAAAGAAACCATGTATCCATATAATGGGGTATTATTAATGTACATTTTAAAGGGTGATTACATGGTGGTATGTGAGGTATCTCACAATAAAGCAGTTAAAACTAAACCACTAGGATTTATATCACCAAGCAGTTGTGGGGAGGCAGCCATAGAGATTACCAAACTGGTTGTTTGGCTAATAGGAATGAGCAGGCAGTGCCACAAAGAGAAGGAAGTGTATGCACAGAAACGCCGTAACTGAAGCCATTATAGTGTATGCTCACTTTAAACTCTGCTTTCCAAGGCAGACATCCCCAAACACTGAGTGGGTCAAGATTAGACACCAGAACCAATGGCATTCATGGTGATTCCCTGCCTTCTCCTCAACAATGAGGCTGAGCTGGGTGGCTAGTGAACCCCAGGGACCTGCCTGTCACTGCCTTCCCAGCCCTGAGAACAGCAGTGAAAGGTGCCATGCTGGCTGGCCCATTATACATGTTGGGGAGCAAGGTCAAGTCTTCATGCTCCTGTGGGAGGCGCTCTACCCACTGAGCTCTCTTCCAGCTCTGAGAGTTCATTATGATGTTTAAAATGAAATCTTTTCCACTCTACATATCCAAGTATTTGTCTTTATTATTATGTGAAAGTGACCTGTAATCATTCCTCTTCTCCTCCATATTACAGCAAGCATGAAAACACATGTATAAAAACCAGGTGATAGCCACACTGTGCTATGGCAGCCACAGCAAAGCAGGAGCACAAGGAGATTCACGTGCTCCATTTTAAAACCAGATTTATAAAACATACAAATCCCTGTTAAAACATTTTTCACGATTTTGCAGTGAAATTGTAAAAATTATGAGAGGTAAGTAACATAATCATTCACATATCTTTATTCCATACAAAAATAGTTGTAATGCACCATAATAGTCATCAGAAATAACATTTTCCCCTCCGAGGTTAAAGGAGAAAACAAGACTTTCATTCCTGTCGAAGGTATTCAATTTTCCCCTCAAATGAAGTTTAGATGAAAACAATGGGACTGACAAGCTCCACAAGGCAGATCTTGGCAACTCTCAACTCCGTCTATCTCCTTGGCTGGTTAAGCAACATTCCTTCACTAACTGTTGGTCTTCGCAATAACTCCTACAAAGCTCATTACTGCCTCTGACAGCCTATCCCCCATGTTGCGCATTTATTCCTGGGATGCATATCAACATGTGGCACATGTCCTTGACATGCCCAGAAGAGCTGCACCCCAGGACAGCAGCATGCACGACAATAGTCTCCACTCTTGCTTCTTTGTGGTTGCTGGGATGTAACGGAGAAATCTAATAACTGTGACAGTGGGGCCTTTCGGGTTCTCCTTGCCTTTGCAGACAGGGAAGCTGCACAGACGCTAATGAAAGGTTAAATGAATAGGGATAGCTGACAAGACATACAATAAAGAAGGAGCTTGGTAACCCACAGATAGTGAGCAGAGATCCTTGGCTCAAGCAGAGAAAAGACAGCACATTGCCGAGTCACAATATTTAAAACAGCTTGCTATACACAGAGGCTGTGTGTCTGGGTACACATCTGGCTTTGGACTAAGGGGAAAAAAGATACTAAAAAGGAATTTCAGTATGGGGCACTTTTGGCAAATGTTAAGGTCATAATAAGAGAAAAATGTTTTTGTGTGGGCTGTTACATCTCTGTACTAAACACAAAGAGCAGGGACAGTGAACTCATGAACCCCAGGTACAGGACAATACTGTACATTTTGATAAGTCTTAAATCCTGTATGTAGAAGACAGACTTGACGTGATTCTCACTGGTTACACACACATGCAGTGACTCATTTAGCAGTTCCACATCCTGCCTTCCATGTGGAGGGATCCCTGATACTGGAGTTCTGGTCCTTAGCTTGTGTAATCGGTTACACTTCAACTGAAACCCGCAAGTATCTTGGACTCTGTAAAACTGCCAGCAGTTGCTATAAAGAACTTACCAGGCTGGCAATTTGTAAATTTCAAAACAAAGACCTTATAATTTCAAGGGGCTACAACTGTGAAAGCGCTTTAACCAGAACTCTTGGTTGCAAAGCTTAGCTTTGGCCTGTCTCCCCACACCTTCAAGGTTGTATTTCTGTAGGAACAAATCCTAAATCAGTAGACCAAAACAATTTAAATTACTGCTGGAAAAGTGAAAATGCTCCAGAATGTCTAAGAAACTGCAGTAAAAAGGACAAAATTTACATTGTCATATACATAATTTCTAAAGAAAATAGTACACTTCTGTTTTGGCAACAACTTTTAAAATGACATGTCTGTATTACTGCTCTTATGCATATTCATGAGTTAGAATATAGGCTCACAACAAATGGTAAAGGAATACTGAGAACGTGTTTTAAAACAAGGGAGGCTCTTTGAACACCCAAATTAAATTATAGCTGAACTTTTGAGTGGACTGAGGGTTCTAATAAGCAACAAATAAAGACTTTCATTGGCTAGCAACACAATGAGAGCTACTGTGCTAAGAAGACAAATCTGGGCAGTTTATATCCCTGGATATAAGATTTACTTAAATGGTAAATAAATGTCAAAGTAACATCCCTAAAAAGTAATATGTAAATAATGAAGATCAATCACCATCACTGATTATTTAATACAAACATATCACAAATGTTACTGGTTGGACTGATTAACAAATGCCAAACAGGAAGTAAGAAAACATTCAACTCTGATGTCTAAATGTAGCTTATTTACTGATTAAAAATATACCAAGTTTTAAAATGATTTGCCTTCTATGGTGACAACACAAAGCTTCCTTCTTTTGAAGGAAAGTTTTCTCCATAATCTGGAGTTGAATGCAGAACTACTTGGAAACATCATCCACAGGGAGAAGTAGCTGTCTCGTGACCTGGAGTAGGGTAGCGTGCTCCTCAGTGGCTGGATGGGAAGCTGCTTTTAATGGCACCTGGAAGGTGGGCCTGACAACCTGAGAAGGGCTCCTTCAGCTGGCACACTGGCTACACAGTCTCAAACACTCAGAATGTTTGGTTGCACCTTACAGCATTCAAATCACCTACAAGGTAGTCCTAGAAAGCTTAGCTGATTCCTTAACTGTTTTCAATGGAAATTCTGTTGCTTTCACCACTGTGTACACACACACTGTGTGTGTGTGTGTGTGTGTGTTCGTGTGTGTCATGTGTCACCTCCAAGCCTAAACTCTAAGCCAGTTATTGTGCAACATTCTGACTGCCAGAGTTCTTTTTTTAAAAACCATAAGTATATCTAATAAAATCATGAGGCTCCCTCTAGCTCTTTAGAGAGCTTACTAACCAGCTATACTATGTAACTCCTGACCAGCAAGAGATGTTGCAGGAGAACAGCCGTTTTCAACTCTGTTTCTTGACAGGATGCAGATGGTAAATGAGACCATCTGCAGAGGAATTCAGAAAGCACCGCTCGTTTATACATTCATCACGTTAAGACTATTAATTGCTCCCAACCTAAGCTTTATGTACAAGGGCTCTATAGTGAAACTGAAACCTGTATCAACTATGCTCACCTTGTATAAAATGAATTTAAATCTCAAAAACCAACATGTAAGCATTTCAAAGAAACCCAACTTGTAACCTGCTCTCAATTTTAAAAGCCTACCTTTAAATTTAAAAAGGAAAACCTCAGAGGAGAGAATAACCTGATCTATGAACAGGGTGTCTGTGGAATTTATGTAAAACAAAGATACTGATGGTAATTCATAGAAAAAATCTTCATGCACCATAATAATTATACACAATCCTGTTAATGACTTTTTATTGTTTAATCTTTTCAGCAATTCAGTATTGAATATTTGGGAATTGTACTTATTTAGAAGACTATAAATAACATAGTTGCAATATGCCATTGATGTTTTGTCTGTCTTCCAATAGCCATAAAAGCCACTATTACCCTGGCAGGTCAGGCCAAGCAAGTGAGTGCGAGCATTGCTAAATCAAACTCTTTATCCTTGCTGAAGCCACCTTTCAAACATTTACAAAATATTTAAAATAGCCCTGAGGCTTAACTCTAAATTTAAAGTAAGGGAAACCGCTAGCTTCATCACCTACTTTGGACTCCCTTAATCTAGGAAATATTCCCAGGAACAACAAAAAAGAATAGCTCCCTCTCCTCTCCCACCCTCACCCCCCCCCCCTTTTTTTTTGCCAATGTCCAATTTCTTCTTTTCTGAAAAGTTGTATTGTCCAATTTAAGTTGCTCTGCTAATTTCAGTCCCTCAAGGACTAACTTGGAAGGCAAATAAAATACAAGAAAAGATCAATTTGCTGGGAAAGATCAAATGAGAAAACTGTGGGGACAGCACCAGGTCAGCGCATGGAGAACTAAGCAGACCTGTTCTTCATTAACTGCAGCTCTCTGGGGACATCACACACTACCTGTCCGTGGGCTTTATTGAACCATCTAACCTGCCTCTCTGTTCCATTCTTCTGGGCCCAAGTGAATCATATCCTGCTGCTGACAAGTTAGCAGGGGACTGCGGCTGCAACATGAAAGTACTTTTCTTTCTTGTCTAAATCAGGCAGATTTTTGAAATGACAACACAGCACTGACTCATGACATGGCAAGATGAAATGAGAGGACTGGGCCGGTCTTGGAGCTCCGCTGATAAAAGTAATCAAATGACACTCATGGAATGCAAATTGGCATTCTTGACTGCAGCAATTGCACAACCAAGAAACATCCCTGACAGCAAGCAAGATTAGGACAAAATGTTATGTAAAGCACTGAACTCAGAAACTCTCACTTGAAAATTCAAACTGTAATACTTACATTTTAATATAGCAACAGTCAGCCCTGCTTTTTGCCTGCTCCTTTTTGTAATCACATATCCCTGCCTGACAGATAACTCACATCTCAGGCAGAAGAGGGTAAGTCAGGTATTAGCAATACACTACTACTATTAATATTTCCTCAATATTTTTAAAAGTCACATGAGGTTGGTTTTTACCCAAAGTTTTATATACAAACCCAACTTAATATTCTCAGAGGATTAGGGGGTCAAGGCATTTCAGACATGCTTCCAGAAAGATCCTCTACACAAAGTTCACATTCAGGTTTACTAGCCCTTCCCTCAGGTGAAGACATTCCTATGCTTTGGTAAAGTAATTAGCAGTCTGGATTTTAAATCCACTGCTCTCCGGGAACAGAAAGAGTACCTACAACTCAGAACTTCATTAAAACTGAACAAGTTTAAATGAAACGGCTGCAAATATGATATAAAATACAGAGCCTTTAAGGGCTCACAAAGGATTCTCGTGTGGATGATTCCAAAGAGCGAAAGAAAGTTCTATCAAACTTACACAAGGCTTAGTCTAGAGGAAAAGTTCAGAGCAGAAACACTTAGTGTCAGAAATAAATTCCACCTAAAGCATGTGTGTCTGTGCACAAAACCATCTAAACGTGCAGAATAGAAAACGGTGGGAGACAAATGGACTTAGCCACCGCTCAGTGATTAGTATATGGGAACAGCTTTGTTCACAAATAGTAACACTGGCCAGGGGAAGAAAAGGCATGCAACTGGCTTTTATAATGTTCTGTAAAATGCCGTTACAAGAAATTCTCCAGCTCTAAGCAGATACATTTCATATTTTGTTTTGATCCCTCACTTAAACACAGGATCCAACAACTACAAGTGTTCAAGAAGTACTTAAAAATTAATAAAACAGGTCACTTTCTGCCACTATAATCCTGGGTACGCAGGACTATTTTATGATGTCTTTTGTACATCAGTTTTACAACAGCTTGACTCTAGGGTAAATGGGATGCATCATAAATCGCACGCTGCTTTCAAAACCTCTTTAATTTCTGTCAGCATTACTGTAACCGCAGTCCTAGGTGCATTTTGTACGTGTGTGTGTGTGTGTGTGTGTGTGTGTGTGTGTGTGTGTCTGAATTTGACAGTACCATCTCCTACATTCCAGTTGTGACTTTGATCTCTGAAACAAGAGATGTCACATCAGGGGGAAGGGAAGGGGGAAAAATGTCAACCTGCTATCACCCCGTTTCTTATACATCCCATGTACACAGGACCCACTCTGTATCTGAGCCCCCAAGTGGGGCTAACAACAGCGACACTGGGTGGTAGGGAACTCCAAGAAAAAGCGTGGTCAAGCCCCATTTCTAACAAATGAGCTCCCAAAAGCAGACAGTGCTTCCCAGCTGCAGAGAAGCCAGTCCTTCCAGGGGTTATGCTGGAGTCTCCCTGTGCTGTGCCATCCTGTTTCCTCCACCACTTGGCACTTACAAGTAGTTGGGTTTTTGTTTGTTTGTTTGTTTGTTTGTTTGTTTGTTTGTTTTTTAAACTTTGCCTCATCCCACTGGAGATTCCGTCTAGTTTTTTCCTGAGCTCCAACACCACTGTATTTTTTTTTTAATTCTGCCCCCCTTTCACGTCTCAAATCCTTCCGTCCATTCGGCATGTATGTAAACGCAGTGAGCTGGCTGCTTCAGAACCGCACTTCAGGAAAGCACACACGTGTCTGTCTAGCAGGATATGACTGGCCACATCTGCGTCCTCCACAGCCGCACGGGCATTGCTGCGGTCCCCACGCAGGCCGCGCCTGGGCCCCCTGCACCCTCCCTCCCCAGTGCCCAGCCGCAGCTCGGGGCTCTGAACAGGCCGGCAAGTTGGGAAAGTTGCCGCTGGATCCGGCAGCTCCGTGTATCCCAGGTCCCCGCGTCCCGCGCCCTCTGGAGTCCCCAACTGCCCGCCGCTCACCTAAGGCGCAGGGAAGCCCTCGCTCCCGTCTGCCCGCCCACCCGCCCGCAGCCACCTCAAAAACTTGGGGCCAAGTTGAGGGGTGGGGGTGGATTTCGGGAGCGCCGCCGGCTGCCCGCCTCCTCGTGCCGCCGCACTAGAGGAGAACGCGGCCCTCCGTGGCCCCGGGGCGTCCCGCCCGGCTCTGTCCCCACCCAATGCAAATGCAAGCGGAGAGGAGGTGGAAACTTCTTACCGTCTCGGCAAGCTGGTCCTCAAGTGCAGCCCCCACCTCTTGGTCTCCTCTTAGCGGCCGCGCCCCTCGGCCGCCTCAGCTCTCCACTCGGCCTGCTCCCTCCCCACCTGGCCGCTCCGGGCCATGCTCGCTGCCCGCGCCACTCCCCACCCGCCCATGCGCGTGCACTCTCGCCGCTGCCCCTCAGCGCTCAGGTGACTGATTTACACCCGCGCCCAGGGTCGTGCTCGCTCCCTCTAGCTCAGAGTTGTCCCAGGAGGGGGGCTGCTGGCAAGGCGAAAGAAAGCCATAGTGCGCGCGCGCTGTGAAAACGTCTTCTCTCTGGCCTGTGCATGTAAAACCCCAGATTTCCCACCTGTCTTAGCCTCTCCTTTATATGTGTTCAGGAGTGGTTCCATCTATGAAGTGAAGATGGCGATGTGTGTGGGGGGGGGGGATGACGTGTGCTCTGTAGTGTCATGTGTGAAGTTCTGTGGTGTACGTGTGCTTCAGAGTGTCATGCTTATCAACCTTGTGGGTTCCAGAGCCCACATTATGGAAAAAAATTACAAAAAAGCTGAACCCCAAGAGGAGAAAATCTCTGTTAATATCGGTTATCCTACTGAAAAGTCTTGAGAAACTGTGAGTTCTTGCCATCTCAGAAAGCAGGATGACTTAAACACCTATCATTACAATGGCCAAAACAAAGGTACCACTCCTTGTCTACCGGGGTGGTAGATGAAAATCCATGCTGAGCCTCGGGAAAGGAAGCTGAGCTGGACTCTCCCACCAAAGAAACAACTACCTCCACAAGGCAAGTATGGGCATTCCATGGGGAGGAAGAGGTCCACCTCCCGATTTTCATCTGGCCTTGCTCCCATGTATCAAGTTAATGTTTTAGCTCAGTGAAAGTAATTACCAGCCAGGCTCTGCAATCCATCATTCACCCTGGGCATTCCTGCTGATTCTTTCTTTGGTCTCTAGGACCCAAGAATCTCTTCTGTTGATCTGTAAGTGCAAAGGAAAGGTTTGGTTGTTACTAGTTTCTTGCTATTCTAAATTTCTGCCAAGTAATTAGACTAGAAAATGAACTATTTTCAAGTTTTTTAATTGAAGCTATGGGGGTTAGAGTAGTCATAGCCTCTAACAAAAATAAGATTAAAACCATACATCTTTGATGCCCCTCCTCCCACACACACACCTCTTCCAAGTAGAATGGACAAATGTAATCTGACTCTAGACAGTGAGCTCAGGGACTTGATCCAAATCATCCTCCTTCTAATTTAGGTCATTTGGCAAGAATACCTTAGTAAATTAGCAAACTGCATATAAATTTACAAAAGGTATTCCTATATCCTCATATCATCCAAAAGAAAAGCATTACTGGAATCCTCACTGCATAGACAATGAGTGGAAAGTTCAGAGGTTAGATGCACTATCCCCAGGAACACATTTCACAGGTTACAAAACAAATTTACCCACTCAAAACATTAGGCTTCTATACATCTTTCCACTTAACTATAATACAGGACAGCTTACATGAGTTCTAACCAGGAGTAATATCCAAAATTGATTAGCTCTTTGGCGTTCATCACACACTAGGCATTGTTTATTTTACATACTCCACTAAACTACAGACGTGACAAAGGCATTCTAAAATTCCCCCTCAATGCTGCCTACCATGCAAGTCTGTTTCCTTTACATAAGTACATTGATTAGCAATATAAATACAAGTAAATATAATAAATTTATAGATACATATGTATGCATATAATATATAAAAGACCTATGTCGTAATAATCACAGTAATGGTAAGTTAAAATACATCAGTTTAAAACATTCTGTTTTTGGTGACCAGAAACCCTATGGATATAGGATCTGTGGCTATACACACTACCAATCTAAACATCAAATGGCTGTGTGTGACAGCTAGCTTGTTCAGACAATGCTTCATTTGACAATGGACCATGAGAACATGGTGGTCCCACAGACTGACATGAAGCAATTTTTATAAAATGATCTAATGTACACATAGTTGAAAAAGAAAAAAAAAAGAAACTGAAGGACAAGAAAACAAAGGCCTTATTGTTGGAGCAAAATATTGATGGTAAATTATCTGCTTACAAATAAATCTATGATTAAAAAGAAGAAGGAGAGAAACCAGAAAAACTACTACAGACACATTTGTGCCTGAGGAGGAGGCAGTCCTCAGAAGGGCTTGAGAGACGGTGCTAAGCAAATGGGCAACTTCATCTTGTCACACCCACGGACGACTTTCCAGGATGACAAGATATGATTCTGACATTGTTTAGACTTCAGCTCTTATATTAGCTTTTAATCAGAAAAAGGTTTTAACTAAAAAATGTCTTGACAACAGTCAAATAATCTTGTACAATGTATCCATATATTAATCTAAGTATAAGATTCAAACATTTAAAAATAAGTTTTATAAAATGCAAAGATTCAGTAACTTGATTAATTACTAAAGAACTACCCAGTACTCCCAGAGCTCCAAGGGACTAAACCACCAACCAAAGACTACACATGGAGGGACCCAGGGCTCCAGATGCATATGTAGCTGAGGATGGCTTGTTGGACACCAAAGGGAGAAGAGCCCTTGGTCCTGAGAAGGCGAGATGTTCTAGTATAGGGGAATGATAGGACAGGGAAGAGGGAGTGTGTGGTTGGTGAGCAGGGGGAGGGGGGAAGGGTTAGGGAGTTTTGGGGGAAAGCAGAACCAGGAATGGGGACAACATTTGAAATGTAAATAAAGAATACAACTAATTAAAAAACCGATCTACTTGCAGAGAGCTTACAAAGTCTACAGTAGTTTGTTATAATGCCCCAGGTCCTCAAAGTCACACACCATTCACTCACCAACTCACCACGGCTTTAGATTTGTAAACTCCACTCATAGAAGTGCACCCTATGTATGCTTGATTTTCAGCATCTCTACTGTGTTCTTTTTGTATCTTTTCTGTGTTCAGATGTTTTTAAATATAAAAATATCTGTTCTGGTTGGCTACAATATGCAGAACAGAAATACGCTGTATAGTCTTGTGACTTAGGAGCAAGATAATGTATCACATAACCTTAAGGAATAGGCCACACCATCTAGGACTGTGAAGATTATTCAGTGATGTTCACATAACAATTCAATCTAAATGTCCTGGCATGTTCCTGAGGTTTAGCGACATGAGAGCACAAATAACACCACACCTCTCTTTGTCATTGAATGAAACCAAGGCACCAGGATCTACAAACAGAACAAGCAACATCTTCTTTGGTGTATAAAAATTAACTTCATTACACATACTATTTTTCTTATTTCCACTCTGTATAATTATACACAACCTGAAAGGTGTGCTAAAAAGGAAGAAGTCAGCCGTAATCCCAGAAATGAGAGATGCTGAGATCTGCTTTTCCTCCTAGCCATTTCCTCTGATAGACTATTCAAAATACTTCCCTTCCCACAGAAAGCTGGAATACTATCGTGATGGACAGTAGTAAGATAGATAACACAGTCTAGAAGAAATGGATTTCATTGCACTTACAGCATTGGTTCAAACTCCTAACTAAAGATACAAGGCAAACTGGAGGATCTATGTATTAAACTCCTTTGGAAAACTAAGAAAGGAGGCAACCTAACTACTCAAGTGTGACACCCATAAAACAAGAATAAATAAGAATCTACAGTGAGTACAGAGAGGTACCCCCTGTTGGAATTGGTTTTGTTCCTCAAAACCAGTTTTTTACTTTCTATTTTAGCATTGAAACTATAAACTCTTAATTATTTTATCAATGAGAAATTTAGCTCAGTCCCAAAAGTGGGGGGTGGGCATAAAAAGTCCTGTTTTCTTCTCAAAATTACTGTCAGAGAACACTAAGGAAATACTACCTAAGTGTAGCACGTACGCCTTTTCCCCCTTCTTGCACAGCTATGTAGCCTTAGCCCTCTAGTACATGAAACAAATAACTTACAAGGAAGGTCAAGTGCAGCGTGATCAGCTCTGCACATGTGAAAATGGACTTCAACGGAACCAGTGGCCTGCAGTGATAGGAGCCCCTGGGACACAAATGTGTTTTAAACATTTTCATTGATCATGTATGTATGTCAAATGTACCTGTTTAAAACACACTCATATAGAAGAAAAATGCTTTTTGTACTACTTACCACTGAGTAAACAAACACAAGTTTTAAATAATTTTCAGTGCAACAGACCTGGAATTTTATTCACCACAGCCTAGTGATTTTAAACGTCCTGTGACCCTCTTAAGTGCTGCCAACATCAACATCTGGTACCTGCACAAAGAAAACAGATTCTAAAGGATTCTTCAGAACCCTTTCAATTTCATCATATGCTTAATATGTTTCTAAGATTTTTTCTCTTCTTTCTGATACAGCAAAACATAAGTACCTTTTTAAAAGAAGTAAGAAACTGTTCTAAGAGATAGCTGAAGGTTGAAAAAATAAGTATCTGAAATCGAGTTGTTGCTTATTTCTTCACCCCTCTAAAGAGTTTATAAACAG